>NW_026067899.1:7053680-7124619 GCF_014885135.2 Alexandromys fortis
ACCCCAGCAGCACAGACACTAAGGACAACATTGAATAAATGGGACCTACTAAAGCTGAGAAGCTTCTGTAAAGCAAAGGACACTGTCACTAAGACAAAAAGGCAACCTACTGACTGGGAGAAGATCTTCACCAACCCCGTAACAGACAAAGGTCTGATCTCCAAAATATATAGAGAACTCAAGAAACTAGAGTGATGCTTCTTTGTCTACGAACACTGTTTGTTCCACAGTTCAGATCATGGATACTGTCTTATGTAATGCTCTCCTTCGCTTGCCCGCTGACTTACACTTCTGGGACTTGGGAAGGAAGAACACAACGTATCTGAATGCTGTGGAGAGAGAGGAGTGGATGACTGGAAGCCAGAGCTATGGTGCTTTCTCTCGGATGTTCATCCTTGTGAGTTTCCGAAGTTCACAGCTGCTCTCAACTTTATCAACCTCACATGGAAGGTAAGAATACCCACACCTGTTTCACTCTGGATTTGAAGGATGGAACAGGAAAACATTGGTAAAATCACTTAGGACCTAGAAAGATCTAGAATAATATTAGCTCCCATGGCTCTGATCAGTCACACATTGTTTTCATCCCTCCCTAGTTCTTGTGAGTTATAAGAAGTGGTCGAATAAGGGGCAAACTTGCCTCCTCTGAGGAGTAGGCTGGGTTTCTGTGTCCATTTGGCCACTCGTTTCTATTGCTCATCACCACGCAAACCCATGGGGGGTATTCTCCTTTGGGAGCCAAGTGGCAAGAACACAGTCTGTCTGATCCAACTGAAAACTCGGTTTTTGCTTACACTTGAAAAAAAAAAACTGTGTACATGTTACATTTCTTATAATTTTTGGTTGTGGTGTAGCCTTTAACAGCTGAGTTGTCTCTCCAGCCCCCGTGGTTTGTTTGTTTTTTTTTTTTTTTCTGCTAAGAAAAAAGTGGGTGGTGTTTAGGGACTAAAACACTCTATCCATATTTGTTTTATGTGCATGAGTGCTTTGCCTGCAAGTATGTCTGTGTTCCATGCATGTGTCCGGTGCCTACAAAGGCCAGAAGAAGATATCAGATGTCCTGGACCTGGAGTTGCAAGCAGCTGTGAGCTACTACGTAATTGCAATGAATTGAACTTGGGTCCTCTGCAAGAGCACCTTAACCACTGAGCCATCTCTCCAGTCTCCCTATGTTCATGTTTAGGCTATAAGAGAACTGCTTTGTGAATGAGCCCAAAAATTCAAAGACGAGTCTTTTGCTTTAGTGAGCAGCTCGCCATAGTCAGTATGAGGAGGAATTACTATCATCTTCACAATTTGTTAATGTGTTTCAATAACCTGTTATCAAGTAAATATGTTCTTGTACATAAAATGAAGATAAATATAAAAATATTTTTAAGATGTCACTCCTAATTCCATGACCCAAGGCCAGCCATTGACAGCACTTAGGTACATGAACTCTTTCTCTAAAATATTTTGACTGTTCACTAGCTGGCTCTTGGCATGTTATTTAGTTTCTCTAAGCATCTGTTGCTTCCTCTAAAGACTGGTGCAGAGTCTGGGATCACTGTGAAGAGCACTGAGGTAATGTTTAGAAATAGTCCATTGTGGGGTCCATAATGAGCTGTCAAAGCCAGCCTCTGTTATTTCCAGCATTTCTATCGTTCTGCTGTAAATAAACTACAATTCAAGGAGGGAAAGGAAGGCCACTAATAAACCACTGTACTTGGGCTTCTGGAGAATAAACACTCTAGGAAGTCTGGTTTCTCATGTGTCAGTCAAGAGCAACTGAATGTGCTGGATACTGTGGAGTATAGCTAACTCCTTACAACAGGCTGATAAGCAGGTACTACCATTGTTTTTCACTATTCCCATTATACGGACTAGGACATGGAGTCAGCAATTATGTGACAAAAGCAAGATTTGATTGCAGTGGCCTATTTCCAAAGTCCAGTTTGTGTCAATAAATCTAAGCAAGCTTAATATTTAGCAGGAATATTTGTAAACAATATAGTAAAAGTCAAGCATTGTATAAGCACACAGTATGAAATTCATAGAAAAATTACCACACAGATGATTACCAAGAAAGCAATCAGATCACTGGCCTATCAACTTACAAAGACAGACACTAAAAAGAAAACCCACGCTAGCTCAGAATTGAATATAATAAAAGGTTATTAACTTAGGGGTAAACTCACAGATCACAATCATCTGCTCAAATGGGGAGCAGCAACAGAATCACAAAGCCAGAAGAGAAGCCTGATGCACGCTTTACATGGGCATTTATAGTATAAGAGGCCATGTCCAAGTGGGCAGGTAACTTAAAGGCTACTGGCTGTAGAAATTCCTAAAGCACTTCCATCTTTTGTTTAAATAAGAAAGTACTAAGCCTAATACAAAATTATATACAATAAGAACAAATATCGGGTATAAAAATTAGAATTACAACCAGCATAAACAACATCAAGCAGGAAACATGTGATAAATGTTTCAATAATTATTCTATCATAATGAGTTTAAGTCTTTTATTATAAATAACTTGGCCAAGTCATGAGAGGAAAGTAACTACAACCATTTAGTCTTCAACCCCATTGAAGATCTGAGAAGGGAAATAATATTACTTGAGCAAGCAGGAAATATAATAAAGCACTAGTTGCTCCTGTACCAGCTATTCTAAAGCCTGCAGTTTATCTTTTGTTAACCGCCGCTGTTCAACCCATATTGGTTTCTCAGTTAACCATTTTAAAAGTAGAGTTGTTGTTATCTCTAAAGGTTTGCTAGTTGCTTTGTGTTCTTGTACAGCCTGAATGGCTGGTGGTCATTGTGTATAGTACCTTATAGTATCTTTCCCAGAACTATGAGTTTCTGGGACTGCAGGAATATTAATCTGGGTATTCCATTGCTGCAGCAGGACATGACCCCATAGATTCATTGCAATATTAATCACATATGGCCTCAGCCTTCCTCTTTGTCCTTCTGGCCCTGTGCATTCAACCCATCTTGTGCTTTGTTTCACTTGAGATGGTGTTCCAATTCCTAGTAACTGAACATCTGCCTCTAGAAGAGGCCAATTTGGATGTCAAGATTCTGGAGTAATGATACTAATGTCCATACCATGCCTGTCAAACCCATAATTACAATGCCTTACAGAATACAATTCATAGTATTAGCAATGGATGTATCACAATAACCATTTAAGCCTTACAGAATACAATCCATAGTATTAGCAAAGAAGTTACTAAAATTTTCAGTGGTAATATTGTCTGCTATTATATAACCTTTGAGTTTATTGATTTATTAATTAATAAAATATTTACCTGTTATGAGGTCTGGTAAATTGTTTTAGGTGTAATAATCTTTATTGTCCAGCAGGTGTCATGGTTGCAGAGTCACGACTAGTGTTGGCACAAGTGGTGGCGCCAGGCATGGTCCAGCACTGCTTTGGTTTCCTGCCTTAGTGTTGATTAAATACTGAGAAATATGCTTTGTTTGACAAATTAAAAGCAATTAAATCAATTCTGTACATGGAGCAAGGAACCCAGAACATAGGACCACGGAGCACAAACAGGAAGCTGTGCAAGTCACCATGTGGCAGGCATGTGGCAGTGTTGAGGGAAAATGTGTGTAAAATTGGGTAATTTCCAAGTCATCTCATGCTCTTAGCTCTACTGTGGCAGGGATTTTACAAAAAAAAAAAAAAAAAAAAAAAAAAAAAAAAAAAAACGAAAAAAAACCCCCACAACTGCTTAGTAGGTAGGTAAATGCAAGCCAAGTGGGCAGGGGTGGGAGACTTTCTGGGATGTGAACCAGTTAGGCCTTTAAGTTGGTCCACCGCGTAGGTGTGGAGTTTGGATCTACGTGGGTGCCAGATGATGACGGATGTTAAAAAAAAAATTTCACACTAGCTCTTAATTGAGTTTAATAAAGGGTTATTTATCTAGGGGTAAATTCACAGATCACAGTCCTCTCCTCAAACAGGGAACAGCAACCAAATCACACATCTGGAAGAGAGGCCAGATGCGTACCTTACATCTGCATTTAAAGTAAATGAGGCCACACCCAAGTGGCCAGGTAACTTAAAGGCTACTGGCTGTAGGAATTCCTACAGGAAACTTATGTAAAATTTTCATCATCTATCCAGTTGGCCATGCATGCCCATTTGATCACTAGGTCTCTTGTGTGGTTCATTTCTCTTGAACTTTGTAAGTAGCTAGAAGTCAGTGGGCAGCAGGCAGTGAATTTAGAGAAAATGGCATATATTATTCTTGGAAACACTGTACTGCAAGAAAGAGTTTGGCATTTGGCAAGGCTGTGTATACACAGCTGTCTCTCAGATGGTGTGGCTTTGGAAATACAGGTGGACATGTCAAATCCTTTGTTTCCTTTCCCTTCCAATTGAATTCCAGAATATGTTTTTTGACACCACTGAACACTCATCTACTTATTGATTCCTGCATGGTATTTCGCTGAGTGAATGCAGACCAAGTTAAATCTCATGTTCCCTCACTTCTTTACTCACTATCAATCCAGAAATCCAGCCCGACAGAAGGTATTGCAAGGAAAACTCCAATCTAAGGAAGTTAGTCGTATCCATAAAAAACAGGCAGTACATAATCCCACACCAGCAGAACCCCCCAAAAAATGGATGCACACACATACACACACACACACACACACACACACACACACACACACCCATCACTACCACCACCACCAACAAAAACACCAGCAAGAAAATAACTGGAGTTAACAATAATGGTTGTGTAGCTTGGTCTCCTTGTGGGACTCATAACAGTGGGAGCAAGGTCTGTCCCTAAAGTTTTGGCTGACTTTTTGGAACATATTCCCCATACTGGGTTGCCTTGCTTAGCCTTAATACAAGGGGAGGTGCTTAGTCTTACTGCAACTTAATATACCAAGCTTCGTTGATACACATGGGAGACCTGCCCCAAACCCAGGCTGAATGGATTAGGGAGATAAGGGGAGGGAGTGGAAGGAGAGAAGGGAGGGGAAGAAGTGCTTGGAATGTAAAAAAAATAAATTAATTAAATTAGCAAAGAGTAATCTGCCTTGTCTCTATATGAGTAAGTAAACATGATGTATGGAGATATTAGGAAGCCCAAAGGCCCGAAGTCATGATTATTTTGATGATAGAAATGAGTAGCAATAAAGTGAATGATATGTTAATAGACAACTCATGTTGAAGAAGAATTAGTGCGGGAAAATAACTTCACTTGTGTTATTTTGATACATGGGTTTGCCTGCAGTCGTCTCAGTGGTGCAGCATATGAATCCACATAAACTGAGATGCTTTAGAAAGCTCTATTTTCATCTTTAAAATGGTATGTTGACATTAATTTGCAACATAATCCTTAAGCAAATGCCTGTAACACTGACACTGAGCCAGTGAAGTCAACGAGACGTCTGTGATTCCCACGAGTCAACAATGGGGCTTTGCTTAATGTAGCGTTCAATCATTCATGTCTCATTTCTGTGGAAATGCTTGGAAGCTTTAAAAAATATCTGTGGTAAATTATTTGGGGGTCTAAAACATTTTACTGTTGCAAATTATAAACCCTCAAAAATATTTTTACATAACTAATAATTTATTCTAGAAGACTCAAATCACAAATCATGGTATTATTTTCTTTGTAGGACCCAGATTTTATATTAAACTGTGGTATTCATTTTGTTAGTAAGTTATATCATTCAAGAAGCTAACATGGTAATGTTTTACTTATAGACATTATTATTAGGTATATATAAAAACAGGCATAATTCCATGGACGCAACTATTTGAAATTCCATCTTGCTGGCTGACACAGAAAATATATAAAATTTAGAAATATTTTCCATCAGGAAAAATAGCATTTAAAATTACAACTTCCAAGATGTGTCTTTACAAAAATAAAATCTAAGAAATAAGATAAACCTTTAAATAACATTTTCGTATGACTACCAACTTATTCTGGAAGACTCCAAACCCAAAATATGATAGCGTTTTTCCTTACCATCCCTTTTGTTGGCCACACTTTCCTTACCTTCAGTTGGAATTTCAGAGGGCTAGCATTCTTTACTCTGCAAACCCAAGAGTCCTGGTGGCCTTAGCTGAATCAGGATGCAGTAGAATTTCATAGACATTTCCATCCTATTTCAAGTATAGCAGGGATTCTTTCCTTTAAAAGGCCTGAACAAACATCGTAGCACAGTAACAGTGATGTGTTTTTTTTTCTCCTGATTATCCAGAGTGTGAACTGCTCAAATTTGTCATGGTTAGAATACCATTGTGTGCCCTGGTGAAAGAATTCCTCCTAAATTTTTATGTTTTATGTATTTATTTAATTTTTGGTGTTATTCTATCAGAGCACAAAATGAGAGGGCAGAAAGAAAATGATCAGCCAGTGAGTAAGAAATTGTAAATATGAACACTGTACCCTAATTTCTAGCATCAAGTCTCCAGATTGTATATTCCATGAGAGTAGAGAGATCCATAGACTGCTCCTAAATGAGAGCATAATGCTTTTCAGGACAACATTGCAGACTTCTAAATTGTCTGCCCACAGGTAAATCTATCTGAATCTTTATTAAAATGCAGTATGTGCAAATATCAACGAATCCTTTTAAGATTAACCTAGGGCCATACTTGTTTCTCTATAAAATTAAATCTAATTTGAAAATTGTGTCATATAAACAGAAGCAATAGGTATTTGGTTCCATGACCTTGAAGAAAGCAACATGTGATGTAATCACAGAGAAACAAATACTGCTACTACTACTACTACTACTACTACTATTACTACGTGTTTTAAAATTAAATAAAACCCCAAACAAGCACAATTACAAAGCCAGAATAAATATCCACTGCAAAAAGAAGTCTTGGTGCTTTTTGCAACTGCAAGTTGGTAGTTATCCAGTATAGACAGCTCAGCACCCAACAGTTCTTGCCCCGATTACAAATGGCATCCAACATGGGATGTGAATCCACATAAGACCTAAAAAAGTTTTAAGAAAGGGTGATTCTATTTATACAATAGTTCATGTCTCTTATACAGGCCATGATACAAATAATGTGTCCCCTAGCTAGGGCCTGCAGGTTCAAACTAAGCTGCATGGCAGGTTCCTGCAGTCTCTTATACAGGATACAGTACAATGTCTCTCAGCTGCTGCCTTTGAACTTGAGTTGCAAGCACCAGATGCTTTACTCATACAGACAAAAAAGGGTTAGCAATGCACAATAATGACAGATTCAGACAAAAAAAGCCTCTAAATGAACCACAGTATGTTTCACATATACATAATCTTGGGAGCGAGATGAGAAAGGGTAAAAACAGTCACAGAAAAAAAATTATCTAACAATAATAACATAAAGTCCTTAAGGGAATACAGTTATATATATATGCATATATACATATATAATAAGCCACATATATCTGAATTATGTATATTATTATGTTTTCTTTGGCTTTTTTGACTGTGGATGAGCTGACTACTGAAAGACATTTGATTGTGGGAACTGTTAAGCTAAACCAATCTATGTATTTTAAAGATATCTTGACTTTGAAATTTGGTGTTGTGGGAAATCCTTCTGTATATGTGTTGCTCTTATTGGTTAATGAATAAAGAAGCTTCTTTTGGCCAATGGCTTAACAGAATATAGCCAGGCTGGAAAAGATACATAGAGAGAGTAGGCAGAGTCAGTGAGAAGCCATGTAGCTGCCTGCAGGAGACAAATGCACCAGAACCTTGCCGGTAAGCCACAACCATGTGGCAATATACAAATTAATAGAAATGGGTTAATTTAAGATATAAGAGCCAGAAATATGCTTAAGCTATTATGTATTGCAATTAATACAGATTTATGTGTGGTTATTTTGGGAGTGTAGGCAGCTGAGAAATGAGTAAGAAGCCTCCCCAAACAATTTGGATCTAAGGATATATTGCTTTGGAAAAGAGGTTCTGCTTTTGTTTCCGTAGAAGATGAGAAGCTATGAATTCCTTCCAAGTTAATATGATTTGATAAAGGAAGACCACCTGAGAATCTCTGATGGGCACGATTGCCCAGGTGATCCAACACCTAGAACAGCTTTAAGACAACTAGCTAAGATGATGTAGCCACACAGGCTACTACAGCCAAGATTTAACCATAATTCTAAATTTCCTCAGGGTTCCTCAAAGGTACCTGTCTACCAACCACAAGAAAGTAACTTAGAAAACTGTGCAATCAACAGGAAGCAATATAGAAAATTACATCCAAATTCCCAAAATATTGATTATGAATGTTTGTTATCATTTAAGGGGAGTTGGTTACAAATTGTTATTTGGTCTTAGCCAATCCCTTTCTAAAGAAGAAAAGCAGATACGATACAGAAATGATGGAAAAAAGATTAATGAATCTATTTTAATCCAAAAAACAATTCTTAATATCAAAATGTTTTACATAGATTTTAGTTTATTGATATAAAATTAAGGCTAATTTTGTTATATTGTATGTATATTTCTACTCTTTTTAAGATATTGTATTTATTCAGCTTAATTAAAAATATAATGTATAATTAAGAAATACAGATTTACAAAACCACAATCATTTATAATAATCAAGTTCGTAGTCATATTAGTCAGGTTTTCTAGATATAAAAGATATATTTCAGATAAATAGGTATTCTCAAACATTTCAAACATTTCAAAAACTGAACTATAGGCCAAACAGTTTACAATAATAAAATTTTACATTCTGTAGGGTGCCTCTTAAAGCTACGAACCGTTTCCTTTTTGATATAGAAACTTTTTTAGTTTAATGAAATCATGAGTGTTGAATTTTACGCTTTAGAGAAACTCTTAATGAACAAAATTGGTGAACTTTAACTTTTTGAAGTCTCAGTGGATATTTTGAATGGGTCTGTGTAATCAAAGATTGTTGGAAAAAACAGTCACCTCTTTGAATGTTTATGCATCTAATTTTTAATCAAACAAAAGTGGAAATTTGGATTTTTTTCAACTGGCTCTTATTTTTCTTTCTTCAACCCTAGCAGTTTGTTATCAGAAAACAGATCACAGACTAGAAAAGAGTCACCTCAGTCTTCTTGCAAGTGTTCTGAACCGATATCTAATCCTAAGGGCTTAGGGTGGAGCTGGGTGGTAGAATGTTTGCTCACCACTTGAAGGCCCTGATTTAAAAAAAAAAAATCATTTCCTGACGAGGGAGGGGGACTTGACCCGGGGAGGGGAGGGAAATGGGAGGCGGCAGTGGGGAAGAGACAGGAATCTTAAATAAATAAATAAATAAATAAATAAATAAATAAATAAAATCATTTCATGAGAATCTTAGCACCAAGGTTGCTTATGAATCAATTTCAAACTTTCTGCTTAATTCTTCTCATCTGAGTTATTTCTTCAGCAGCTCAACTGTTACCTCTGAGGATGATCCAAGCTTTCCAAGCAAATACAGGGTCAATCCTCTCTCCTGGAAGAGACCACTGATGTTCTTGGAGGGAGAGGTGGTATGATTCAGGTGTTGGCTGCCATTCCATTTCACAATGTCTCCGTTATTGGGGAGAAGTTTATGGGGAATTCTGGAGCCAGTCTTTTGGTGACCAATACTGACTAAGGACCAAATCTTTAAAGCTCTTAGTTTGAGTAGCTGCCACAGACCTCTTACATAAATGACACACTGCTTTCAAAACAAAGCTGTGTTTCATGACTTCAGAGGCGAATACTTTGCCTTTTGGACAAAACTATATTTTGCAAAAACTCCCGCAGTTTGCTATGCAATTCACTGTATAATGGATCCAACTTTTCCAAACAGGATTATGACAGAGAATTCATGCAACAGACTGTTCATACAGTAATAGACATTCAACAAGAATTTTGAATTTTATTTAAGTCTCCTGAGTCATGTCTGTGTTAAAGAGACATTCCCAGAGAGGTGATGGTTTTGACCACTGGGTGTTTTTCAATCTTCTGAAACCAACACTAGACCAAAACAGAACTTCAGTCAGTGAAGCCTGTGATCCAACTGACCATCCCAAGCATGCTGAGGGATGAGTACTGTGGTTTCGGGGTTGTTTATGCAACAGCACACACTCAGAGTTTGCTTTTCAATCATTTATAGTTCCCAAAATAATGACAGCTAACAGTAGTTGTGTTATCACTCAGACACAACAGAGGATTATTGACTAGCTGAAGATTTATTGCAAATTGACCAGGGGCAAATATCGGAAGTATGATAAACTTGTTTGAAAGTGTTTAGTTTTCTCATGGTGCACTGTGACTTTAGAAGATTGTCCTGATTTCAGGGGTCAGAAAAATGACTGACTTAATAAAGAGATACAGGAAAAAAATAAAGATAACAAATTCAGTCTAATAATCTATGTATTTATCTATGTACCTATGTATCTATCTATGTATCTATGTATCTATCTATCTATCTATCTATCTACTTATTTATTTTCAATTAGTTTACTCAATGGAGTCTCAGTGGGTATACAAACCACACTCAAAGGTCACATGCCTAACAGGAGATGAAAATGGCCAACACAAAATTAAATCAATGGTTATTTGGAGCTTGTTTGTTGTTTTTTGTTTTGTTTTAGTTTTTTTGTTTGTTCCTAATTCTTTGACTGTGTGTTTTTTCTACCTACAATTCTTTTGCTTATGTGATGCTTTTCAATTTTATCTTTATGGGGTTTCTGTATGGCAAAGTTGTCTTTCTGTATTTACAAATGATTTTGTGCCTTTTCTTTGAATCTACTTTTTTTCTGTTCATTTGTTTTTGTTTATTATCTTTCATTCTTTTTCCAACACCAGTGTGTTTTCTAATGAGAGAGAGAGAGAGAGAGAGAGAGAGAGAGAGAGAGAGAGAGAGAGAAAGAAGATGTGTGGATTTGGATGTGTAAAGAGGTGGGGAGGAACTGGGAGGAGTTGGGGGGGAGAGGAAACCATAATCCGAATATACTGTATAAAAATCTGTTTTCAATAAAAATTAAAAACTAATTTTTTCTCATAGGGCCAAGCATAAAAAAAGCATCATATCTGTGAGTTAGCATTTATGTTATTTGACGCTATAGGCTCTTGTTATATCTATATTTGCTAGGGAAGAAACTAAAGTGTATGAACCTGGATCCAGAGCACGAACTCATGAACCCATAATAGATTTTTGGAAGGAACTGTTTCAATGCCCTCTATCAACCAGGATCAAGATCAGTCTACTGTGATAAACATGCTTCAAAAATACATGTAACTTTGAAGGTACCATTAAATCAATCTCTGAGGGACAATCTTCCTTACTACAGAAGTGATTGTCATATCATTTTTATAGAGACCCTTATAATCATTTTCTATTTTCTACTGCTTTTTCAGGTTTTTATGAATTTTATTTCATAGTGTATATTCCAACAACTTTGCTTTATTCTTTGGGAAAAAAATCACTTCAGAGAAGCATTTGATTATTTGCATCCCACATCCGGGTCACAGGTTCTGCTTGAAGAAGCCCATCTTGGCTTCAGAACTTCACTCCACCCATCACTATCTCCTTTACAAGACCCTTAAGTTTCATTTCAACACTTTCTTCCTTCTCTGTTGTTTCAACTCAGTTCAGACCTTCAGCCTGTTTCATTTGCATTATTGAAAAGCCTTTTCAAATTCTTGCTTCATACTTGAGCCAGACTGATCTTTACAAAACAAGCATTACATCATGCAATTCCCATTGCCTTTAAGAACCCAGCTATTGCCACCTAACTGTGCAACTCCAGCCAAGTTCCTTATTCTCCATACCTCAGTTTTATCATCTGTAATCTTCGGACCAATATCTACAGCATGTGAGTGACTACAAAAACAGAGACGACTTGAAAAAACTGAGGACTCCAAAGTAAACCCTAGAAAAATGTGATAGGATTTTTAGAATTACTATGTAGAATGCAGTCCAAATTCCTCTAGTGTGTATTCTGTAAGGCACAGTGTCTTCTTTTCTGCTTTCCTATCTCCTCTCTCCTTTAAAAAAAGGTTTATTTTATGTGCGTGAGTGAGCACCTGCATGTATGGACACTGCACACATGCTAGGTACCTGCAGAAACTAAAGCAGAGAACCAGACACATGGGGGTTGAATTACAGGCCACTGTGAACCCCATGTTTGGGCTGAGAACTGAGTCCTCTGCAATAGCAGCAAGTGCTCTACATTATTGGGCCATCTCTCCTTCTTCTTTTTAACCTTCATCATGTCTCATGCCACTGTCCGTAGAGCACCAGTCCAGCTCTTGTATATCGGACAGAGCTAATGGTTCAGTTCTCTTCTCTACCATACTCTTGAGTAACCGGTTTTCCACAGTGTGACGAAAACTCACTCATTCTTTTGCTTCATGGTCCTCTCTTCTACAAAGGCTCTTCTGAACTTCAAACAAGAGGGAAGATTTTTTTTTTTTTTTACTAGATGCCCATTGGTGTGCTCTTAGTGTGTTCGTAGGGGATGTCCATCTGTGTGCTCTTAGTGCGTTCAGAAGGTTAAGATGAGACGCCACAAACTGGATGGATTTGCAAACAGCTAAGTGCTGTTTCCCACGGTTCTTGAGGCTGCAGCGTTCAAGATCAAGGCACTAGCAGGTTCATTGTCTCTTAGAGGCCGGCATCCTGTCTCACAGATAGTGCCTGGTTGTTAGGGCACCAATGACATTCATGGTGGTTCCATGCTATCATATAGTCATTTTCCAGGCCAGTGCTTCCCAGTAAAAGAACTTTGAGCATTAAGATTTCAATACAAAAGATTAGAGAGAACTATGAGCATTCAGAACACAGTAAGAACCGCAAATGGGAACAAGTCAGTTGTATCTGGTAGCTTCTTTGTCTCATTCACTCATTTTCCAAATGAGTTTTTCTAAATTATAAAAGTTATTTACTTATTAATTTATGCGTGTGTGTGTGTGTGTGTGTGTGTGTGTGTGTAAGTGTGCACGCACGCGCACCAGGGAATGCATGTGGAAGTCACAGAACCTATGGAGGTCTCTTTTTTCTCCCAATAGTGTTGGTTCTAGAAATCAAACACAGGTCCTCAGCCTTGGCAGCAAGTGCCCTTCCTAGCTAAACCTCTTGCCAGCCCCTCCACAAAATTCGTGAAAGTAGAATTTCCTCACTTCAGAGCTATCTTGGTAACTGAAATATAGTGCACTTTTAGTAAATGAAGGAACAATAAATAAATAAATGGGTCAAACATGATATGGTAAAGTTGTTATTGAGAAACCTAGAAAGAGCAAACCAAAAATATTTGTGAGTTTTATAAACATTTTTCCCTTGAAATACTCAAACATATTATCAATATATAAGCAAATGATGAATTTGAAATATAAATCTTATATAAGATGGCAAAATTTAAACAATGCATATAACATATTTACATAGATATATTCTAAAATATATTTAGTGATATGAGTAAACTATTTTGATTTTTGGAAAAATGAAATTATTAAGTTGAACACATTTCTAGTTATTTCCTTCCTCCCTTTCTTCCTTCCCTCCTTCCTTTTTTCCTTCCTTCCTTCCTCCCTTCCTCCCTTCCCTCCTTCCTTTCTTTAATAGTTATTATCTCTGTTTATTTTACTTTGAAATGAAATTGATATTGACTTATTGGTTTGTGACATGGGGACCTAGATTGAAACACACTGTGAAATACAAATACATTTTCATTCTCCAAGGCAGTTGATCCTTAAGATTTAAATCCAGAGAATGGAAGATCATTGACTGTGTATCTTATTTGTACTGTGGGACAATGGTCTTACATTCTGTAAAGATTTGTTATTTGTTTAATAAAATGCTTATTGGCTAGTAGCCCAGCAGAAAGTGTAGGTGGGGTGACCGGAACAAGAGAATTCTGGGAAGAGGAAAGGCTCAGTTTGCAGTCATCACCCAGACAGATCAAGAGGAAGCAAGATGAGGATGCCTCATTGATAATAGTATACCAAGCCACATGGCTACCACAGACAAGAATTATGGGTTAATGTAAGATGTAAGAGTTAATTAGCAAGAAGCCTGAGCTAATAGGCAAACCAGTTTATAATTAACAGAGGAGTCTATGTTTCTTTGGTACTGAATGGCTGTGGGACCTGGTGGGACAGAAAGTTCTGTCAACATATTTGTTCTTCCAACAGAGGCCAAATGACAAAACAGAAAGACATTTGACCAAGTGTCAAGCGAAAACTCCATGTTCTAGGGTTTTTTCTTTTCTTGTTTTCTTTTTCTGTTTAAAACACTCTGGTAACTGTATCAATCAGTATTCCTGAGGTCCAGAAACAGAAAACAAAGACATTAAGTATAAAAGAAAGACATATAGCATTGTTGTGGGAAAACCTGTGACCATGGTCAGTCATCAGGAAGCAGTTCTGCACAGAATTAATGAACTTGGCTTCCATTTTGGGGAGGGAACCACTTTTCTCTACACATTTTGCATTTTTACCTAAATGTCTTCTACAGAACTTGGTCCTATTGGTGTTTCATAGGCTTTTCCCTGTTTTATTTTTAGGACTCTTGAATTTTTGATCTTAATATTGATGGTTTATGTTTGATTTTGTGTCTTTTTTCTTAACTAGAATATCTCATGCAGAATTTTTCTTTGGAGCTTTTCATTATCTCATTATCAAAATCACCATAATCCTCATCATCTTCTTCATAATCATTACCATCTTTGTAATTGTGACTATAATCTTCAATGAGTTTTACTTTTTTTCTTTGGAAACTTGTTACCACTTCCAGGAGCAGATTGCACCCCTGATGTTCTTAAGAGTTCTTCCTCCTCATCTTCATCTTCTGACCGACATCCTCTTCCACAACATCCAGGTGATGTGTATTAATATACACAGACCCTGCACAACACCTTACTTGAAGGTCATAGGCATTGCCAATTCAAAACCCCCAAGGCCAACTATTGATTATATAGATTTTTGCCATTGCTAGTGTTAATTTATTTGGACAAAGGGTTATCATCATAATTTATTGCTTCTGCCTCAAGAATATGCAGTTCTCCATATTCCCTCATCTTTAAGCTTTCTATGTTCTTCACCAAATGTCCTGAACCATGCTTGACAATTACTGGTGCTCACTTTCATCATTACCTACCTTAGAGTGGAAATATTTGTCAGCCTTATGTTCACAATCAAAAGAAAATTTTGAGGCCTCAGGGGGTGCATGCCTTGTCCTGTGAGTCTTTCAGGAAGTGGAAGCGTGCACTTTGCTGCTCTGAACAGACTCGCAAGATGGAATTATACCAAGGAGGGGTGAGTAGTTTGAATTGTTATGTGTGATACTGCCATAGGCTCAAGACCACAGGCCAATTAATCAAGGACTTAAACTTCCAGATTGTGAGTCACCCCCTCCAAAATCATCTTTTTTTCTTTATAAACTAAAAATCTCAGGTGATCTTGGGAAAGTGATAGAGAACTGGCTAACACATGATCTAGAAACCTGCTATTGCTTCGTGTGTGTGTGTGTGTGTGTGTGTGTGTGTATATTTATTGGTTTTTCGAGACAGGGTTTCTCTGTAGCTTTGGAGCCTGCCCTAGAACTCGCTCTGTAGACCAGGTTGGCCCAAAGACACAGAGCTCCGCCTATCTCTGCCTTCCAAGTGCTGGGATTGAAGGTGTGCACCACCACCGTCCAGCTGCTGCTCAGTTTTAAAGTTCATTATCTTTAAACGATGCATATGTTTCTATTTTAGTAATAAACAAAAAGCACCTTTGAGAAATAGCGTTTTGCCCATGTTTTATGAGTCTCTTCAAGAAATTTCTTATCTTGTTTATAAATTCCCTTTGACTGGTCTTTAAACTGGTCTGTTATTACTTTTAATAGCATCAGAAGTGCTGCCAGGATGATCTCACGACAGGAAGCCCCTAACCTTGCTCTCCCACAAAAACACTAGCTTTGAAGCAGCAAACCGTCCTCAGGTCCTTTATGATGATGCCAAAAATAAGCTAGGAAGCAGAAGTAATAATCAAGCCGCAATTCCACAAGGTCACAAACAGCTAAGTGGACAGGAGGAAGAAAAGCCATTTTTTTTTTTTAAAATAAGAAGAGGACTTGAAGTTGAGAGGAAGATGGGGTAAGGAGTACTTGGGGGAAATGGAGTTGAGTAGGAGAGGATAGAAATAATAAAAATATGAAATGTAAATATATGCATTTCCAAGTGATAAATTTAAATTATTTTTTTTAAAAGAAACCGAGGCTTAGAAAAATTATAGAGGAATGACTGTGGCCAAAGTATGTCTCATATATGTATGAACATATCATGAAATCCATTCATTAGTATAACTTCTATACACTAATTTTTTTAGAAATTAAAAAATAATTTAAAAATTATTAAAAAGAACAATTAGAGAGAAAAGAAAACAAAAGCCACTTGATGTCATCTATTCAGCTTCTCCTCCAAGTTGACAGAATTTGAGTTTAGAAGGAAGATGAAGACAAATGCAAATAAATTAATTCCACACTAATACAGGGTTAAGTGTAATAAGGGGTCCTTTATTTAAAGGGAATTCACAGGTCACAGTTCTCTGCACGAATGGGGAACAGAAATGGAATCCAGGCAAAAGAGAGAGGGAGAGGAAAAGAGAGAGAGAGAGAGAGAGAGAGAGAGAGAGAGAGAGAGAGAGAGANGGAAAAAAATAAAAGAAACAACACAGAAAGTAAGAATATTACAGAGTCAGAAACTAGCTAGGCAAAAGCAAAAAATTCCAGTAATTTTAGAGTCAAATAACAAAATAAACTGATTTTTTTTTTTACCGCGTAATCCATCAAATAGAAAAAAAATTAAGGAACTTAGTAAACTGTC
This sequence comes from Alexandromys fortis, assembly GCF_014885135.2. Lineage (NCBI taxonomy): Eukaryota > Metazoa > Chordata > Mammalia > Rodentia > Cricetidae > Alexandromys > Alexandromys fortis. The sequence goes on from NW_026067899.1 coordinate 7,070,462, forward strand.
ATTTCAAATTACTGAGAGGAGCAAAAACACCAACGGACTGAAAAATGTGATGAAAACCACAGGGATTTGGGGACTTGTGAGGAAATGGCCAAATCAAAAAACAAGATTCAAAGGTCTAGAGTGAGAGGAGAGACAGAAAGGGAGAGAGCTCATTTGAGAAGCTAATGGCTGAAAACTCTCCAAATATAGGGAAGGAAATTAAGAAGCAATAGTGACGAATCCAACTAGACACAATATACAAAAGGGGTCAAAAATCAAAGACAATGAAAGAGATAATTTTGAAAACAGCAAGAAAAAATTCCCCCAGCCTGTGAGACATATCTTATATGAGTAAAAATAGATTTATCAGAAAACATTACAGGTCAGCAAAATGGGATGACATCCTTAAAGTGCTTAGAGAAAAGAAATGATAAATAAGAATACTGTGTAGAAAACATATCCGTAAAAATTAGTGGGAAATAGTGATGTTTTTAAGTTGACAGAGGCTAGTGAAATTTATCCCGAGAACTGCCTTAGGAGAATTACAAAAGTAAGTTCTTCCATTTTAAATAAAAAGATGTTAGATAGAAAACTAAAGTTATATTAAATAAAAAGTTCCCCGCCAAAGAGAATATACAGACAAATACAGACCCTGTAATGTCACACTGGCCCCACACAGATCAAGGTACAGAGTATAAAAAATAACTCTGAAATCATCTTAATGGATTCAAATTGCAAAGGATGTGCTTTGTGCCATTAGTAACATAAAGTAGAAAGAGATGTGAAGGTCAGGTCTTATTATTAATATAAATTATTACAACTTTATGTATTTTATATAAGTGCAGTGGCAACCATGGAGATATTTGTAGAGGACACAAGATGGAAAATGAACAAAGAATCAAAGCTAAAAATCAAAGCAAAAGAATCAAAAAAATCTACTAGATGCAAAAATAGAAAAGGAGATAAAAAATACTATATGAAATATATGAAAAGACAATCACAGTGACATATTTCTTTCTATTTGTAATTACTCTAAATTCATAAATTAAAATTTTAAATGATAAAAACTTATAAGTTCTAAAATTATCTTCAACAGATTTGAAGCATGAATCCATCATAAAATTTTTAGATCTAGGTAACCAACAGAGACATTACTCTCTATTGTTATCATATTTGTAATATGACTACATTGTAATGTGTGTGTTCATTAACTTCTTTCATCTCACATATGACAGTTACACCCAAGTGTGTGCCATCTAACTGTAGGTATGTTTTCTTGGGCCACCATCACCTGTCTCTTCCCACACCTTACCTATTCTGAGAAGCCTCGTGAACTTTCTTCATTTTTTCCCATCCTTCCCCACTTCCATTTCCTTCTTTGGTTATGTGGCTTTCTTTAGCCTAACTTTGAGATTAAAGATTGGTCTTCTGATTGATCAATTGGTCTATCACTTGTTGAGTTTTGAATTTTACTCATTGTAGTTTTTCAGTTCTAACTTTTTTTGTGATGGATATCTTTTCCAGAGAGCTCAATTGATCTGAACCTAGTGACTTGTATGGTCTGAGTGTCTCTCAATAGTCCTTACAGTTTATATTCTTAGGTAAGGAGAATCCTGGTGAATCTGATTTGTTTCAGGAACTTCCCAAAACTTTTAAGTTGTTTCCTTTCTGAACTTAAGGACCTTCCAGTTAGGATTGAATGCTTCACTTCCATTAAGAACGTTATGTGCCAGGCAGTGGTGGTGCCCACATTTAATCCCAGCACTCGGGAAGCAGAGGCAGGCGGATATTTGTGAGTTTGAGGCCAGCCTGGTCTACAGAGATAGTTCCAGAACAGGCTCCAAAAGTACAGAGAAACCCTGTCTCAAAACAAACAAACAAACAAACAAAACATTAAGAAATATTCATTAAAACCCTTTGCTAATTTTTATTTTGTTTTTGCTTAAGCTTTTTATTAGTCTTCCACTTCTCATTTGCTGCATTATGAAATCAGCTTCTAATCCATCAGCTTACTCTGGGGAGTTGGGGACTAGGGGTATAATTTTTAAAACACACAGAAATCTGATTTTTTTTTTAAAAAATTAAATCTACTAATATCACCAACATTACTGAAAACATTTAAAAAATACCATCCAGAATTGTTCTGGGTTAAACTGTCCCCCTTCGATGTGTATTGAAGACCTAACTCTCGTTACTTGTGAGGGACCTTATTTTGATCTTAGGTCTTGGCAGATACAGTCAACTTCAAATGAGATAATTGAAGTGAGGGTACCATCCAGCTTGTCCGGCATAATTATAGATGAGAAGAGAAGTACACCTCGCAGGAACATCTTGTTAAGACCAAGATTGGAATCAAGCCAAGAGCTATGAATGTCAAGGTTTATTTCTGCCTTTGTCTAAAGAAGAGAGGCAAGAAAGAGATATCACAGCGGGAGACTAAGCTGCTGACAGCTGGAACTCTGATGTCTCGTCGCCAGATTTGTGTGAGAATACATTTCAGTTTTAAGCTTCCCTATTTATGACACTCTGTTCTTTCAGCTTTATGAAATTAATACCAGAGTTAATAAAGTTACCTATGATTCAATACACTTCCAGATTAGATCACCCTATGAATTTGTAAAAGTATTATTATTATTATAGCTACGCTTTTTTTCACCTACAATTTTACAAGGTACTTTGGTGCCATTATCAGCATCACTCTCTCCTGAGCTGTGGCCGCAAAAGGCGACTGCAAAATTAAGCAGCCTCTCAATAAGCACTGTCGGGTGCTTATGACTGGATGAAGCACAATAGGCAAAATTAGGGATAATAATGCCTTTCCTCAAGAAAACACCTTAATAATAGATCTTACACAATAGTATTAGGGGGAGACGATAGCACAGAGCACATACCAACAAGAGGTCTGATCAGAGTGGCCATCGAAGGACGGAAATGTCAGCTGATTTGTCTCACAGCTAGTGCATACCAGAATCGAGGTGCAGACTCAAAAATATTTGTCTGTTAACCAACTCTGCACATTCCGGGTTGTCCTAACCATCTCCCTCTTCCTCTGTCTGTCTCCTTCCTTTCTTTTGATCTGAAAATAGTAAGCATATTGCTTTGTTTTTCTTTTTTTTTCTTCCTGTCTTTGTGTGTGTATGTGTGTGTGTGTGTGAGAGAGAGAGAGAGAGAGAGAGAGAGAGAGAGAGAGAGAGAGAGAGAGAGAGAGAGAGAGAGAGAGAGAGAGAGAGAGAGAGAGTCTTGCTGTGTAGCCCAGGTTGGCCTGAAATTCACTATGTAACTGAGGCTGGCCTGACCTTTTTAAGTGCTTGGATTACAAGAATGGACCACAGTGTTTCATTCCTCTGTGGGCTCTGAAGGAGAGATTTTCAGGCCTCTCCTCTGGCTTATAATGGTGCCAACATTCCTTGGTATCCAGCATTCTTGGCTTACCAATTCATCATGGAATTGCCTTCTCAGACTTCACATGGGGCTCTTCTTATGCAACTTTCTCTTCTTTTAATAATATTACTTCTTAAAATTTGCATGGATAGTTATAGAAAACATATGAAGCATATTGCCTTCGTGTCAGGTAACAGTGGACCTCAAAGGTGTTTGCCAGAATCTGGCTCTGATCCCACTCTGCATTCATGGGAGGCTATATTTCCCAGATGCCTCAGTTATGTGACATTACGAGACTGGTGCTGTGCAAAGTGTGAAAGCACACATTAGCCAGATTTTCATCCTCCTTTCCCTATCTAAGCACAAAGGAAATCATATGTTCTCGATGCTTGAGGTATAATTAATTGCTGGCACTCTGTGAGCTGGGAGCCCAAGAAACTATGTGGAGCAGGACTTCTGCCATGCCATGATGGAAAGATAGCTTTGTTTTGCTGACCCCTGGAGACCTAAGAGTAATGTCTGACAATATGTATTCAATTTATATTACTGGTCTAGAATGCATACTCTACAAATATCCTTCTTTCCTTCGACATTGAGAAAGATGGAGAAGTAGAAATAATCTTTAAGCTAATAGTATCAACTTAAGCCACGTATATCCAGACTGCATATAGGAAACCCAGACAGAACCCAAAAGCTGCAACTGATAGCTGAGAAAGTAAGTTTCTTAAGAGGCGCTAGCACCAAGAGCCCTCCATGGTCAGAAAGGCACTCACCAAAGATCATTTTTTTCTCATTCCTCCAAACCAAATTATTCCAGTAAAAAATAGCAGTAGGGCATTATAAAAAAATACCACTCATATAAATGCTAAAAATTACAGCTTGAGGCTTCAGTACTAATCTGAACACACCTACAGAGAGCTTTGATGCTCTTTAGTTCACATAAAAGACAGTTTGGGAGAGATTAGTCAACAATAGAAATCTTTATTTTCCCTACAAATTGAGATGAAGGGAGAAAGATGACCACTCATAGAGTTATAATGCTTCTCAGATGGCAATGCTGCCGAGCACTTAGTAGCTCATATGTTCAGTGTTGCTAAACTACCTCATTTCTGCTTCCACCCAACACACACTCTCTTTTAATCCAAATGCCTCAAATCAACAGGCAAGCTATGGATGTGCTTCTTAAGCCTACTGAATTTGCCTGAAATACTTTTCTTTCTTAGCAGACAAAGCCCTAAATATATCTCTAGTAATGGTAGATTGGATGAAAATGGCCCTATAAGCTCATATATTTGGATGCTTGGCCCTCAGTTGGTGGAACCATTTGGGAAGGATTAAGATGTGTGGCCTTGTTGGATGAACTGTGTCACTGAGAGCTAGTTTTGAAGTTTAAAACTCCACCCACCCCCTATCTCTTTCTCTCTCTGCCTCATGGTTGTTTTCCCATGGAACTCTGGAGATATGGAAAAGTTTTCAATGTTCTCTGGTTTTTATATTTTTAATCTGAGATGTAAGCACTCTAGGAAACCAAAAATGAGGTCTTTGCACTTCACCTCTGTATCCTCAAAATTCTAGGTGACAGTTTGTCTTTTGAATGGTGCTTGATCGCTAGCTTATGGTGCTCCTGGGAGGTCGGGGAGCCCTTAGGAGATAAAGGGCACAGGAAAATTTTAGATTATCGGATGTGTACTTTGGAAGAGGACTGTGTATCCTAGTTCTTCCTGTCCATCTCCAATTCTAAGCTATGAGGATGGCAATTTGCTCCTCACTTTTGCTAGCTAACACCTGCACCACAAACCTGAAAGCAAGTAGCTGGCTATCAGCTGAAACTGCCAAAGCCGTGAAGCAAATTTCCTTTTTCTTGTTTGTTGACTTTTTCTGGGTATTTGTCAGAGTAACAAAAGCTGATTGACGCACTAGGGCACAGTGCTGGAATCAATCAATAATTGATGGCTGATTGATTTGTAGCTCTATGCGTGATGGTGTAAGGATGGGAGGGAAATTGGTGCAGTGTTAGTGGAAGAGCTGGAAACTAAAACAAAAATCGGTCTCTGGTAAAGGGAGTTTTCTTATTTATTACTTAACTTTGGATATGCTAAGAAAGTCAGTACTTTAGCTTAGAATCCCTACAAGGAAAGGTTGTGGGTAAGGGTCCTAGCATTGGACTAGTACTAGTTGGACTGCCTAAGGGAAGCAGGGAAGAGTCAGATTGATAGGGATGTATCCGGTTGTGCTCCCCATTCAGTTGGTTCATCGTTCTTGAGTGCTAGGCGCTGCACTGAGTGCGAGGAGCTAGAGGAGAAGCAGGTGGGCTTACCTTCTGCAACTGAATGAGGAGAAGCAATAAGCAGTGAGGAACCTGAAGCAATGGAGATGGCTGGAAAGAAAATAAAATGCCGGTGGTCACAGAAGCATAGGAGGGTGGTTGATCATAGGCTCACTAAAATGTGAGCAGAGTAGAAACCGAAGGGATACCAGGAAGAAAGCTTTGCCCTAACATGAGGGGCGGGGAACATCCCAGCACTGTAGTCTGGGGTGGGCTTCATATGTTTTTGTTTGAGAACCAGTAAGAGACCAGTGTGACAACAAAGAGGGGAGAAGAGCGCCAGGAGAAGATTGCATGGGGTCAGACTAGACAGACAACAAACGGCATCTGCACATGGGTTTCACTGAACTGAATCTGCCTCAGCTTGAGCTATGAATTATGGTGGTCTGTGCACATTTCATTTCCTCTAACTTTCCTAGCTGGTGGGCTCAGGTCCACACTCTCCTAGACCATGGTTCTAAAGGACTCACCATATTTCAAACAGGAGACTTTTGTTTCTTTGAGGGGTTGCTTGAGGAAAAACACACCCTGGCTTAAGAGCCATTTCTCAAAAGCACTCACCATCCTTTCATGTGGCTTCTCTGCCACGGTGTTCTAGCCAGGAAGAAGCTGAGTGAGAGCGTGGTGTGAATGCCATGGTAAATGGTGATGGTACAGTGGAGATAGCAGCTCGGACCCACAATACTTTAAAGATTTCAAAAGATGTTGAAATTTATTTTAAAACCAGGAGAAAATCTGGACTTTCAGATGGAAGAAACCAGTCACAGCACGACAGCCACCTTCATGGGAATGCAGAAATAAGCATAAATCCACAGCTCCTCCCCTATTGTGAAATTCTATCCCAATGAACATCCCCAAAGGTAAGAATCCCTTAAGACAGACGTGAAAACAGTGAACGTTACATTGTGAACATCATGGCAACAAAGTGCTCTAGAGTGGACACACTCTATAATTTCCCCTTGGGGTTGCTTGCTGCCTGGAGCTAAGACAAGAGAAGTAAACTCAGCCTATTCTCCTCTCCCAGGGAAACATTAAACGTTCAGATTTGACATATGGTTTCTACCAAATGCGTACCCCATTCATACCGTCTTAATGTTGAAAATTTCCTAAGTCAAGGGCCATTAGAAAAGCAAATTACACTGCAATAGCTGAGATGACTGTATGCAATTAATTATTTTCAATTTAAAGTTCATTATAACACCCCTTTTTAATAATTTAGCCTGAAACGTGGCTTAGAAGATCTCTAAATGTGGCATAGGAACAATTTATTAGAACTGAGACTATTTGTCTAGATTTAGACAACCTAGATTTATTCAAGATGAGGACACTGGAAAAATAAACCACGTTTGAAGCAACATTGGTAAAAAGAAGTTTGAGAGCCAATGGCAACAGAAAGCAATTTCTACCCAGTCCATTGAAGTGCCTTGGCCTAATCCATATTTACCAACTTCTCTCCTTCTAGCTATTTTCTTCATCTTCTATCATTAACGGAGACAGTGGGACTCCGTCTTGAAGCTAGCAGAAATAACCCCTGCGGGAAATAATGACTACCTAGATTTCTGACTGTGCCTTCTCTGTATACTTTGAGGCCTCTACCTCTCTGCCCACAGGTATTCCTGCCTAAGGTTTGTTCAGGTCTTTGCTTCTCAGACCTTTGTGTCTGGTAGTTTCCTCTACTTCATTCTTGCAAATATGGCTTCTCTGCTGAAGGATCCCAAATCAGTAATAGCGTGGGACTTCACACTATAGCCCATGTGACAGTCCCAGCTACCTCCTGCCCAGGAATCTGGATATCCCCAATGGTGGGAAGTTAGCCAGTAGGGCTGTATATAACATGACCAAGAAAATAGAGTTTTCAGGCATCCATATATATATGAAATCATGTGTGAACCAAGCAGTTTAAATAGAGAGTAAGAATTGAGGTAAAGATAGCACTTGCTTTCCTTGGCTAAGGAACCTGAAGCTGACACATAAACCCAATTTATTTCCAGGACTCAGAGCACAACCTAAAATTGACTGGATTGATGGGTCTGACCATTACATAGGACTTTGTGACTGATTTATGAAGCCAGTGTAACAATTCTTTTAGCTATGTTGGACATAAAACTGGATGAGAAACTGACTGTCAATATTGGTCTAACCAGGAGTCCCATGACATTAGAATGAGCAGAAAATATCCACATATACAGGTCTGTTGTTCTCCTTGGTTTGGGCATTGTCCTGCTTTGATTTTGCAACAATAATACACAAGAAGTCAAGGGAAAAAAAAAACAAATTAAATCTGGGGGGATTGTTTTTCTATAGAATACAGGCTTTAGGGGTCTTTGTGACAGCTATAAGTGGACTATAACAATAACATTGACTTTTCTTATGCAAATATTGCAGATCTTTGAAGGTGCATTTTGTTTTCTTTGGAAACCACTTTCTTAGAACATGAAGCGAAAAGAGGAGTAAGGGAGGAGTATGTGAACAGTTCCCCGGACCACTTCCCTGTTTCCTGGGTCAATCACACTGCTTGATGGCTGTTTTCAGAGGCTGCTGCAGATGTTCAGTTCCTGTAGAATGTTCCATTAGGATAGTGGTTCTCAACCCATGGGTTGCATCCTTTGGACATCAAAAGACCCTTTTACAGTGGTAGCAAAGTAATTTTATGGTTGGGGATTACCACAATATTAGGAACTGTATTAAAGGGTCACAACATTAGGAAGATTCAGAACCAGTGCCTTAAGAGATTGCCATTTCCTGATTATCCTGCCACTAATCTGACCATTTTGTAGTTGCTGCCTTTCTCTTTCCCTCTGTGCCACTTTAAGACATCCAATGAAATACTAACACTTGGATTTACTGACACTGCCAGTAAAAGGAGAGGCACAAATTTGGGAATTAAAAAAAAAAAAATCAGTGACAAGGGAATTAGACCTAGCCGTGGAAAGCAATAGAAGTCGAGCTGTTGAATAGCTTCATTTTGCATTACCTATTCAACCTGCTTGGTATGATCACTGGCATACAGAGGTCTAAGAGCAGGTATGCTTTCCATCGGATAAATCGGAGTGTGCTGAGGCACACTCGTGAAGACTTAGGCTGTGCTCTTAGGATGGGAGGGATAAAGCTGACTCCTGGGCTCCCCGAGGTTTTCTCTTTGTCAAAGTGTCAGACTGACAGTTTTGAATTCCTACAATATAAGAGCCTTTCAAGCAGGAGAAAATCTAATTTACTGGAACATTCTTGGTGTGAGAAAGACTTAAGGTGCCTAATTGGAGAGGTATAAGACTTTATAACCATGCTACAATTTCTGGATCAATGTGGATGATCTACCGGGGGCTGTGGTAGGAAAGGGATGAAGAAGTAGGATTAGGATGAAGTTGCCTAAACAGTGAAGGCGGTTGTCAATTATTGCACCTACAAGTTGAGCTTTCGATAAGGCTCAAAGGTGACTTCACAGAAGCATTCATGGGAGAGAACCACTTGACAGAAAATAATTAATGGGATTCTCCCAGTAGACAATACACCATTAAAATACAACTGTTGGCTGTAGCAAGGGAAGTCTTTAGAAAACCAAATACTTAGTCTTAAATTGTGAAGGAGCCGTGAGCTGCTGGTGTTTTTCCAAGCTTGATAAGACAAATACAATTCTTTCTAAAGGAAGCTAGCTCCAATTATTTTTTTTTAAATCTAGGTCTCCAATTATTTTTTAAAAGTTATCTTGTAAATCAGTGTCAAATAAGGAATAAAAAATAAATTATCAAGTGTTAAAGACAACTTGACAAGAATATAGTTTGTCAGAAAAAGTAGGTATTAGAAAAAACTATATGCATTTTGAGACAGGGCTAGTCTAGAACTTGCTGTGTAGATCAGGGCCGGTCCAGTTTGCGATGACTATCGTGCCTCTGCTTCTATATTTTAAAAAGCACTATTATTTTCAAATAGATAAGAGGTAAATTTGAGATTTTCTGCCATTACTTAAAGATTAAAAACAGAATAAACCAATTTACATGCTGAGTAGGCTTATAATTATATAAGCTTAACTGAAGAAAGATATGTTAGGAAAATAACCCAGCTAGAACAAAGTATAATGTGGGATGTCCTTATGTATATATGTTGCTTTTATGGGTTACTGAATAAATCTGTTCTGGCTAATGGTTTGGAGAGTAAAGTCAGGTAAAAAAAATCTGAACCACAGATAGAGAGTAGGCAGAGTCAAGGAAAGGCCATGTAACTGCCTAAAGAGAAGGACACCGGAACCTTACTGGTAGGCCACAATCTCATGGTGATTCATAGATTAATAAAAATGGATTAATTTAAGATTTAAGAGTTATCTAGAAATGCGCCTAAGCTATTGGCCAAACAGTGTTGTAATTAATATAGTTTCTGTGTGATTATTTATGACTGGGCAGTTGAGAAATGAATGAGTGGTCTCCTTTTTACAAAACGGTGCCCACAATCTGGGGCATGCAGCCACACAAGACCTAAAAAAGCTTTTTTTTTTTTTTTTTTTTTTTAAAAAAAAAAAGGCCTTCTAGACCCACAAAAATGAGCTCCAAGCGCAGCTTCTTGCTAGCTGCATTTTTTTCCGGTGGACTCTGTTTGCTAGAGGCAAGCTGAGGTGTGATTCCTTTAAGAGAAGGCTTCGGATTCAAAGTTAGCAGCAAAAACTGCTAGGCTGCCGCGTACCGCACCCCTGTGTCTGCTCTCTGTGTGCTGGCACCCAGTTCGCGAGCTTCAGACAAGGGAGCTGGAGGTTAAAATACACAAACACACACAGACAGGGAGACAGCGACACGGGAATACAGGTCAGTGGTAGATATTTAACTCCCACAGGTCCTGGTATTTTTATCTCCAGCACTGAAGGGGAGAGGTAAAATTGGAGGGAGGGAAGGAAATAAAGCAAAGGAAATAGCATGAGGCAACGAGGGCAACAACAGAACAGAACACACAAATGAGATCGTCCCTAAAAGGCTCACAAGTTGATCATTATTTTCAATATAATCAGGAAAACAAGACAGAAGTCACCAGTATTAACTGTTAGGATTTAGAAATGGGATAGTATACTAAAAACTTCAGACATTGAAAAAGCTTGGGGATGGGGTGCTGGAGAGAAGGCTCAGAGGGGAAGACTGCTTGATACTCTTCTAGAGGACCCAAATTCAGTTCTTAGTACCCATATTGGGCCGCTCACAACCCCATGTAGCTTCAGTTCCAAGGGATCTGACACCTTCTTCTGGCCTCTGCAGGCACCAACCCAGACATAACATTCACACACACACGCGCGCACACACACACACACACACACACACACACACACTTAGATGAAAGTGATAAGTTCTTAGAAAAGACCATTTGTTGGCATAAGAATCAGAATACATAGCTAATAAATATGTTGAGATATTTATTAAAAGTTTCCTGCAGAGAACATGATAAGGTCAGATAGGTTTGTATGTACATTTTTATTAACCATTGATGACACAGTAACTGTGGTAAAAGAAGACAAAAGAACAGTCCCCACTTTTTTGGTCTCCCATTGTTAACCCTCAGGATAACACAAGAATAAGAGAATTCAAGGCTGATGTCACTCATAAACAGGAACAAATTCTCTCAAACAAAATATCAGAAAACATCAAATTATATAAAAAAGCATAAATAGTATTTCCTTAAAGGTTTAAATATAATTTACTATTGAAAAGTATGCATGATTTATTCCTTGAATGGAATGAATGCCAACTTTGATGAATTTGCTCATATGAAAAGTGCTTTGCAAGAGTCAATGCCCATTTGCTATAAAGGTCCTTACAAACAGGGAAAGTGAGGAGCCCTCTTCCTTTATCTCATCAGGCTTACCCTTGATAAGTTCATGAAACCATCACATTCAATATGTATCTTCTTGAGATCAGGAATACGATTATGATCTTTGCTATTGACATTCTGCAGCTTACTCAAAGTCCCAGGCAGTGAATAGAAAAACTAGAAAAAAAAAGTATAAAGGATGCTAGGGAAAAATTAGAAAGACAAAACGGCCCCTATTCAGACAGGAGTTTGTACAGCGAAACCCTTTAAACATTTTACAGATAAAATTTCAGATTCTATATGTAAAGGCAATTATGTAGATAAATACCAGTATACCCTGTTGTGGGATATTTTGATTGTATTCTGATACTTCTGAGACAGCCAATAAATTAAACCTTGAGTCAGGGGGCAAAGACAGTGACTAACCCACTGAAATTAGCCATAGAGAAGCCAGGAGTTTGGATAGAGAAGATGTAAAGGAGGAAAGGGTGGGGCTACAGTTGGGCACTTTTTTTGTTTGTTTGTTTTGTTTTATATGACAAGGAGGACACCTCTCTCGCTGGGTCTCTGGCCAAAAACTAAGGTCAACTGGTGGCTTCTTGGCTTCTCTGACCTAGCAGGTTTTCACTCTCACATCTGACTTCCAAGTCTTTGTTAAGAAACAGAGTGACAGAGACTTAATTTAAATCTATATATTGCTGAGATGGTAGAGTCAGGATACAGGACTGGAAGGCCCTCCAGGCCTCAGCCTAAGTGGCTGGCTGTGCACTGACTGGGGGGCATGGGGCCACAAACGGTAATTAAAATATCAGTAAATTTATTTGCAGCTGTTAAGCTGACAGAAAAACTACAATGCCCAATTCAATTATTTTTCTAATTATAAAAATGACAGAAATAAAAATTTAAAGATGTTATTCAAGATAGGAGAGTAATATTAACTGTCACTGTTTGTGGTGTTTGTGGGTGTGTGGTTGCACAAGCATGTAATTCCAGCTACTCAGGAGGCTGAGGTTGAAGCATCCCACCCATGGGAATACAGAATGAATTCCAAGCCAAGTTGATAAGCTTAGTGAGACTGTGCCTCAAGAAAAAAAAAAGAAAGAAAGAAAAACAAGAAATAAAAACAAAACAAAACAAAAGCCAAAAAAAAGAAAGAAAAAAACCCAAAACCCAAACAAACAAGTAAAACAAAAACAAAACAACAACGACAAAAAACACCAAAGAATGAGCCGAGTCAGTCAATAGTTAACCATGGATCAGGGAAGGGCTCATGGGGCTCTACACTTTCCTCTTGAACTATTGACAATTGATGGATTCTGGGGGAGGGAGAATTCCTAAGTTATATGTCAGAAGGTGAGCCCACCAGGCTCTAGGCTCCAATGGATAGTTCCAAACGTTTAGCCACACGTAAAGTTCATGTTAAAACCCCAAAATCCCAAGACAAAACAAAAAGACACAAATATGGGAGAGGCCTGTGGGGAAAAGGATTATTGGGGTGGGTAGGAGATAAGAGAGGGTTGGGGGTGAGTAGACAGGAATACACTACACTATATGTGTGTGTGAAATTGTCAAAGAATAAACCTAATCAATAATGAAATGTTGGGGACGGGGACATGGGTCAAAGACTCCCAAGCTAACACCATTATTTATTTATTATTATTATTATAATGGGCAAACTCACGGAACAGGAATGAGAAGTCTGATCTCAGGTGTGTAATGTGGAAATGAGAGAGAGAGAGAGAGAGAGAGAGAGAGAGAGAGAGAGAGAGAGAGATAGCCCCTAAGCAAGCTGGCAGTTTTCTCTGGGTACCCAACAGGCCATGTCTTAACCTGTTCCTATCTATTAAAGGCTGCCAGAGATCCCCCCCCCAATGAAACAATGGACAAGGGTGCAGTGATTGAAAGCTTACTTAACAATTGCTACAGCGTCTACTCAGAAGCCATGGTAATCACCGCAGCAAATTAAAGACATACATCAGCAGAAGGACTCAATGATTATTTATGTAGGAGCTTGTTCTGGTTAGTTTTTTTTTTTTTTTTCCAACTTGGCACAAGCTAGAGTTATCTCTCAAAAGCAGAACTTTAGTTGAGAAAAAAACCTCCATCAGATTGCCTATAGGCAAATTTATGGGGGCATTTTCTTGATTTCAGTGCGGATTGTGCCCATTCCTGGGCAGGTGAACCTGGGTGATTCCAAAATGCAGGCCGAGCAAGCCATGGAAGCAAGCCAGCAAGTGGCATTTGTGGTTTATATTTCAGTTCGTGTCGCTGAGCTCCTGTCTTGAGTTCCTGCCCTGCTTTCATTCAAGAAGCTATAAGGTGAAATACCTCTCTCCACCAAGTTGCTTTTGGTCATGTGATTATTACAGCAGCAAAAGCCTTAATTAAGATAGAATTCTTAAAACTATGATTTCTAACTAAATTGACATATGGATCAAATGCAATCCTATGAAACATTTAAATCTGAAAGAAAGGTTATTCCTTTAGTGATTGTGACTGTTTATACTGATAAAAAGGAAAAAGAAAAAAGCCTTACTACATCTTCTTGTCCTTACACCAAAATGAAAAACAAAACAAAAACTTCAACACGAGCCAAAACTAAACAATAAATTTCTGAACTACATGGGTGAACTCTCTCTGAAGGATATTAAAAATATAATCATGACAAAGACTAATTTGGCTAGATTGTATTTTATTTTTTAAACTTCCGTTTACTTTGAGATACTGGAGATTCTAAAAGAGTGGTGGCTCACATCCCTTTGTGGGTGGAACGACCCTTTCCCAGGGGTCACATACTAGATATCCAGCATCTAAAGATATTTACATTACAATTCATAACAGTAGCAAGCTTACAGTTCTGAAGCAGCAATGAAAATAATTTTATCGTTGGGGGGGGTCACAACACGAGCACTGTATTAAAGGGTCACAGCGTGAGGAAGATTGAGAACCACTACTCTAAATTTTCAGGCCCAGATAGAAAGATGTTTTGAAATCTTGGAACCGACAAAGAGTTAGCAAACTGAGTTTTTAAAGTGATAAGTTGCTGGGGCCAGAGGGCGGCTCAGTGGGCAAGAGCACTAGCTCTTCTTTAGAGTACTCAGGTTCGGTTCCCAATGCCCACATGGCAGCTCGCAACCATCTGTAATTCCAGTTACAGGGAATCTGATGTCCTCTTCTGACCTCCAAGGGCACCAGTCCTACACGCTGTATACCAATGCAGACAAAACACTGTATACATAAAAATAATCTATTAAACTTTTTTAAAAAACAAATAACCAATGAGAAAAATTTGCAAGAGGTTTCAATTGAATCTAAATGGAAAATATGAACAAGACGTTACATGATACCAATAGTCATTTTTTAAAGTATAATTGTACTCCCATACTGCATTCATGAGAATTTTTTTTGCTGTGAAAATTCTGATAATATAATATGTCAAGGCTGTGATGACAACTGTTGCAATGAATTTGGAGACCAGCATTATTGACAGAAGCTGACCCGCACATTCTATGACCTCAAATGCGATTGATTGCTACATGCACACCTCCCAGAATATAGGGTACAAGATGAACTCTGGAGTAATGTGAATTAAAGTGAAAAGCACAGAGAGACTAGATATCTATCTGCATTATTCCAGGTTCACGCATTGTGGTGTTTTCATAGCAAAAGAAGTACAAGCCTTCTGTTACATACAAATATGGAAAAACATCACAAACAGATTGTTAGGAAACAGAATCAAGGGCGAAGCACCTAACTGATTCTGTCCGTATAAAGGTCAAACCCAGACAACCTAATTGATCATGCCTATGGGTGGATAGTTACAGAGTTAAAGTAAAACTCAGAACTAGTTACCTTGAAAATCTTAATAGGAGGAGGGATGAGGCAGTTGGAGCCTGGTATATTACTCTCTGGGGAGTGTATTGTCTTTCCTTATATAAAGGGGACGGGAGAGTGGGGAGGATGGGATATTTTCTTCAAAATGGAGGCTGGCTATCATTTCTCAGGGTAGGAGGGGAAGGGGGTAAGACAGGATGGCAGCAGGGAAGAGGAAGCCCCCAGTGTGTGTGTGTGTGTGTGTGTGTGTGTGTGTGTGTGTGTGTGTGGAGACTGCTGCCTCTGCAAACTGACAGGTTCAAGTCCAAAGGGCCAAAACTCACCCGGATCAACCACCATCCCATTCTCTGGTACCAACATATCTGCGTTATTGTCCCAGAAACCTTTGTCAGTTATGAGGAGGGGAAAAAAAAAAACCTGTAATAATCCCCGAACCCCATTTTGTACAAAAGTTTCTCTATAGTTCCGGCAGTGCCCTGTAACTTTTATCACACATATCTCTTATTCAGAATAATTTCTTGTCATTTTCCTTTAAATGTGTTTGGATAATTCTTGGTACAAATACTCAAGCTGTTAGTGGTAGTAATTAACAAGTGGTAGTAATTGATACAAGACAAAGTAGTTAGAGGAAGGGGAGCAGAAAAAAAATGTAGAGCTCAATAAAAAGAAAAGGAATCTTATTCTTAGAGATTTATCCCCTTTTCTCTTTCTCTTTATAAGGCCTTGCAAATTTCTACGCATGGGATTACAGGACCGGAGTCCAAAGGTGGATTCTTCCTTGACTTTCGGTGAGTGAAGGGATACATGGAGACTGAAGATACATTTGCAATCGCATTTGAATCAGCAAAGGCTCTTCTTTCCTTCACATAGAGAAGTTATCCTGGGAAGCCAACTAGAGTTCCCTGGAGGATGGTGGTCTTCCCAGGGATTGAAGACATTTATCAGCTTCTCTATAGTCCTTCCTCCACAAGAAAATAATAGAGAGCTCTCTTACAGAGAGAGAGAGAGAGAGAGAGAGAGAGAGAGAGAGAGAGACTGTGTGTGTACTGGGAGGGGACAGATTTTAGCCATTGATTAACTGTACTGTGATAGTGTTCACACCCTACTATTATTATTTTTTTAGAGAGGAGAAACAGCTGTAAAATTTAAATAAAATGTAAAATTTAGGAGGTAAAACTTAGATAATGATAATGGTAAAGTTTATTTTTTCTTTCTTTAGCTGAAGATATCCACAAACACAAACTTTATTTTGATTTTTCTGGAAACAGCTTAAATATACATTTTCAGTGCTCTTTGCCAATAAGAGTACTGAAAACCCACTCAGATAGGCCAGACCATAATTAAGGTAGTTAGATGTGAGCAAGAAACCTGCTTGGCATACATGGTTGAAAAGTTTTGTCCATGACCTGTAATATTAGTTTTATCCTTCAGAAAAGCCACTGTTTTGTCCTGGGTTGACCACTGCCATCCACGAGGCCTCCTGGAAACCACAGCGGCCACATAGCCATGTCCACTCATGTCATTTTTTATTATTATTCTTAATTTTGACTTTAGGAAAATGAAGAAATTGGATAATTTCAATTTGACTCAGGTGTTCTCAGTTGCCAGGCTTTAACCATGAAGCTAGTGACCTCTGCTTGTCACCAGTGTTTGGGGCTGATGTCCCGATGGGGGAGGACACCCAGGCAGGGGACCAAGGGCAGCTCAATTTTCCAGGAGGAATGTTTACTTTGCCATGGGCAGAGGTCGCGAAGGTTAACTTAGTGAAACAGGTGCCAAGGCCAGATGATACCTAATTTGGTCAAGGAACAAAGAGCATGTACAGTATTCGGAAATCCTCCACAGAGCACAGGGATGTGGGACACTTCCCACCAGTTCAAGGGAGTTTTTCTAAGATAGCAACTCCATTCCTTCACCTTCGCACTCCACTCCATCTCTTGCTGTGAAAGGGGGTATGGTGGGGGAAACTGGGGTAAACCTAGCCCTGTTACCCGCCTGGCACCCCGGTACTGTGGACTCTGCCTGAGGATCCAACAGTTTAGGTGATCTCCCGCGGCCCTACAGGCAAGGAAGGATCTCAGAATCAGTTCTACCCTGACCCCTGCAGGTTGGTTGTCGGGTCCTCGGAGCCCAGAGTGGCACTGGGCCCGTGGGACTCCCGGATTCAGCCTTGTGCTCGCTTGTCCACCTGAGAAGGCGGCGAAGGGGACTCAGGAGCCAGAGGCCGAGGTCCCCGCGCGGCTGCAAAGTGACACCAGCGCCCCCGAGTGCCCGGGCCACGCGCAGGGCCCGCCAGGCTGGCGCGCCATCCTCCCCGCCCCCCGCACCGCTCCTCCCGGTCCCCACCCTCCACGTTCCCACCCTCCTCCTCCGCCCCCGCCCCTCCCCCGCTCCCCGCCCCACAGCGTCCCAGCCGCCCCGGCCGTGAGCGCAGGCGGCCCTGCCACCGCACCTGCTGGGCGCTCGCTCGCTGCTGGCACCCGAGCGCCACTGCTCGCACCCAGCCCTTCCCCACTGTCGTCGCGCGGTCGATGACTCCCCAGACCCCTGGCCGACGACCATGACTACGTCCCTGCAAGGTGGGCAGAGCGCCGCGGGCCGGGCGGCCGCCCAGGACTCGCCGCTGGCCGGGCAGGTGTGCCGCCTTGCCCAGGGCAGGGGTGACGCCCATGACCCGGCGCGGGTCCCCGGACTGCACGCGCTGTCGCCCGCCTCCGACGCGACCCGCTTCGGTGCTGCAGACAGGTAGGCAGCTTGCAGGGGGGAGGGGGAGAGGCGTCCGGGTTCACAGTCTGCTGGGGTGAGGAGGCGGCCCAGGGGTGAGTGTGTGCCCAGAACCCAACCAAGTTTTGAAAGTGTCTGAAGACAATTCCCCTGGAGCCAGCCCCCGCGGGGTCAGCAGGGTCTCAGGATCTCCAGGTGCCCTGTTATAAATAGCATCGCGGGTCGGTGGAGAGCAGTCTGTCTCACCTCTGCCCTTTAGTGTGAACCAGGAGGCCACACTCCAGACTGACCACACTCAGCTCCTGGGTGACCCTTTTCATACTACACTATGGGTTTCAAAAACCGAAGCGTGAATGCGTTCACCTCCCACGTAGAGTCTTCCGGGGACCCCGGAGACGCAAAGCAGGATTGACATTTGAGCAGTCTTTATGTTCCTCAGGAAAGAGCAGAGGCTTTCAAAGGTTTCCCATCTCCACAGAAATCAGCACCAAGTGCCTTCGGAGTTGTCATACTTTAGGAAAGAAAAAAGGCGACAAGAGTATAAAAAAAAAAAATCTGTGGCCCTTTGCAGGCATACATGCAAATACCACTCTGGCTTCTTTGTCAGGATTGCAAAGTGCTCTGGCTTCAGCCAAGTTAAAATAACTCACCAGCGGGCGAGCGGACATTCATGCTAACACGTTTTATTGACTTACCTTCCCAGAAGGATTGCCTTGATGTTCAGTATCTATAAGCACTTGAAAAAACGAACAGACTGTGTGTGGGCAACATTGTGAATGAAATTTGAAGCGAGATGAACCACATCTATATTTAATAAATCATAACTTCCAGCAGTGATGAGTAAAAATTCCTGGGGATGAGTTCATTGGATGTAACTTACAGATTTTGTCAATTTAATAGGCGCCAGGCAATGGCTCATCCCTCCGGGTAATGTTTGCATAAATCATGACGTGGCCTGTATTGGTGTTCAGGAGAATCCTGAGTGCAGGAAATGGAGTGATCATGCCTAGTGAGGGTTTTTTTTCCTCTTTTTTTGGCCAGGTGTGTGTGTGTGTGTGTGTGTGTGTGTGTGTGTGTGTGTTATAGAATTATTTGTGCTAGTCGGCATATTTTCTCTTGCTCCACAGAGAGATAGCGCTTTCCTGTAACTTGTATGGTGTTAGCATTGTCACAGAGTGGGGGCCCATTAGCCTTAACAAATGCTCTTTCCCCTGACAGCAATTATATTTTACAGTCGGTTTTATGTAAATGACGTCCTATGTTCTCTTGGTGTAGGAGAAAAAAGAACGATCTGGATGTTCTGGAAATGCCATCTATTCCCAACCCCTTTCCTGAGCTCTGCTGTTCTCCGATTACCTCTGTGCTGTCCGCAGGCCTGTTTCCCAGAGCAAACTCAAGGAAGAAGCAGGTATGTGCTTCTCGGTTTGGAAATGCTAGTGTCTTCAGAGGTGTAAGTCTACGCAGACTTAAAAGAATTTTTCAATAAAGCATCAAAAGAGAATTTGCTTGACTCATGCTACATTACCCTTGATGAAGAAGTTCTCTTGAGATGACCTTCCTTTTGGGGCCTCAGTTTCCTCAACTGTATAGCGGCAATGTCCAAAAGATCCATTAGAATCTTGGGGAAGAGTAAGCGAGATGTGCACCGTCCTTGTCGGCTACAGCCATTCACTAGGTAGATGGGACAGTTGTGTGTGCTAACAGGTTATCAATTTCAAATTTCAATGTTAATTGGAAGGGATGGTTCAGTAGAAGCGGGTGGGTAGGGATTGGCTGTTTGTTTGCTTTTAACAATATCTTTCCGCTTACATATTTCATCCCACGCTAACCTCAGTTACCAAGGGAGAGAGCACTGTAAAGAAGCTGGCAGGAGTGGAGGGATGGTTCAGTAGGTGAAGGGTTTTGCTGCCTAGCCTGCAGATCTGAGTTTCACTCCTGGGACCCGTATGGTAGGAGGAGATAACTGAGTCCCAAAAGATTTTCTCATACTTCTCGGTGGGTTCTATGGCAAGTACATGTGGATAAACACTGCGCTCACGCGCGCGAGCACACACACACACACACACACACAAAAAGAGAGAGAGAGAGAGAGAGAGAGAGAGAGAGAGAGAAAAAAAAAAAAAAAAAAAAAAAAAAAAAAAAAAAAAAAAAAAAAATAAAAAGGCTGAAAGTATTTTCCAGTAAGTTCCACATTTTGGAATCTCCAGTTACAGAAGACATCTGACTTGGAGGTAAGGATAAGAAAATGAATTTTTATTTTTCTATTTTCTTTCTTGTTTAAGTCTAACTTATACAAATCAGATTGCAATGTCCAAGCATCCAAGAGACGATGCCTCATGATTATACATTTTGGGAGAGAAAAAGCAACACATCCGAGAATTATTCATCTCTTCTCATGGACTTATTCCAGTTTTGAGCCAGCAAAATAAAGAACAGCTTCACTTGACAAAATCCACCTGTTCTTTTACAGGGAAGGAACAATAAAATTCAACACTCAGATAACTGTGGGGAGGGGAGGGAAGGAGACAGGTAGCCATGTTTCCATCTCTTCTCTTTTCTTTCCCCCTCCCTTTTTTTTTTTTTAAACCTCGGATAGGTTCGGTGATGTAGTTTTTCTTAGGGAAAAGAAGGAAATACTAAGGGAAGCAAGCATATTTTTATTGCAAGGCAGCAATAATGGACATAGCAAGAAATGTGCATGCAGGAGTCTCACAGGCGTGCAAGCACTGTGTGATGTGTGCATGGAGAGGCCCCAAGTCAACGTCAAGTGTCTTCCTCAAACTCTCCATTCCTTGTATTTACATTTATGTATTTATCTCTCTCTCTCCCCCCCCCCCTCTCCCTCCCTCTCTCCGTGTGTGTGCGTGTGTGTGTGTGTGTGTGTGTGTGTGTGTGTGTGTGTGTGTTTATTTTCATGTGGATGTCAGAGGACAGATTTCAGGCTTGCTATCTGATTCCACCATGTGGGTCCCAGGGATCAAACTCAGGTCATCAGTCTTGACAACAAGAACAAGTGCTTTTATCCACTGATGCATCTTCTACCCAACCCCCTACACACATAACCTTTTTCTTTAAGACAATGTTTCTCACTGAACCTGGAACTCAGCAATTTTGCTAGACTGGCTGGCCAATGAGCTCCAGGGAACTAAATGCCTTCAACTGTACAGATGCACACTGTCATGTCCAAAATTTGGAAATGCTTTTTTTTTTTTTTTTTTTTTGGTGGCTGTCTGGTATATACCAGACAGGGTTGGAACCTGATGGCAGCTGGGAGAGACTAAGAAAGTCCATTCTCATCAGAGTAAGATTTAAAGTCTGATTGCAAAGCTGCACATAGTTTTACTGAAATATCCCAGCACATTGAGAGTTTGGGCATGGAGTTAGGGATGACAGATTTAAATGTGTGCTCTGTTGCATTGTTTTATCCTGGGTGAGGAACAATCTGAATGACGTTGGCATACTATTCAACTGGAGGAATTTATCAGACAGTTTCTTCAGTCATGGAAGACCACACACTTCTCACATTATCCTAGACAGTAGACACCTAGGCAGGTAGTGATGCACTCCCAAGAGTGATTGGCAAAGCAGGCTGTGGTGTGTGACTTGGGTAGAGGCTGGAAAGAGGAAGAATGGTTGAAAGAGTGGCCTGGGAAGACGTTCTTTTTGATTTTATGAATAAACACAGGATCCTTCTGTCTAAAAGAAATCCTGACTGGATAAGATGGAGAAACTGAGTGAGTTGAGCAGACAGGCATTCATCCATTCATCTCTTTCCCGTGGATGCAGTGTAATTAACCATCTCAAGCCTTGCTGCTGTGACTTCCCTGGCCATGGCAAACTGTAACCTTGAACTGTGAGCTGAACTAAACCGTTTTTTCTTAAGTTGCTTTCATCATAGTATTTTATCACAGAAAAAGGGAAAGAAACTAAGATTAGAAGAGAAAGAGGGTGCCTAGGTCTCAGACCTGGAAGTGCCTTCGAATCAGGCAGAGGCATTGGCAATGGTTTTTCAAGTTAGGAAGATGGAAAACCAGGGAAAAGGTGACTCGTTGCTCACTTCAACAGGTTTCCTCTCTGCCCTTGCAGCCTATGTCCGACCAGACAGAAAACACTGCACACACACAGGAGGCTGAGCCAATTTATGAGCTAATGCTGGCTGACTTACTGGTGCCAGTTCCTGAGGGGTGTCCCACCTCCCAAATACACTTTTGTCCATCTCTGCCTAGGTCCAGGACTGATAACATTTTGTAGAGGATGTCCCATTGTTGAAGAAGAAGATAGGTTTCCCTTTTCTTCTTTTTTCCCCCTTTTTACCTCTCCCGAACTTTGCATTGAAAATTGATCTTTTATTTTAATTACTTTGTACAATCTTGGTTCTTTGGGATGTGGTGCTTTGAGTACTCATGGCTCGCTATATCAGTTATTTCTATAGGCTCAGCACCTTTATCACACACAGGCATGGTCCACCCCCCTTACAACACGGTACTTCTGGCCCCAATATCTGCAGCCTTTGGATGAGATGATGTATATGATGGTATGTGGCTACATTGCCCCTCCCAATAGGACTTACGGCTGAAACACAGGAACATGACACCTTTTTTTATGCATCCTCTTTCATTTGTTAAATCGTTCCAGGCATGTTGGAAGAAAATTCTGTTCTCTCCCTGGGAAAAATGAAGAAAGAATCGCTACTTGTTATTTAAAAATGAATGTCTAAAAGGTTTGAGAGACTCCAGACTAGAAATGTTAAATTTCATTTGACCTTTCAAAGCCACAGTCAAAATCAGGCCACAAGTGTGCTTCCAAAAAAACATCTCGAGATGCTTCCATGGAGTGTGATTGGTATATTACACTGGAGCCACAAATAGGATGGGCTTTATCTCTTTGGCAAGTAATATGTGCCAAAGCATGTAGTGCTGTGTGATTTCAGTATTATTTTAACATAAGAACTAGGATGGAAATCTCTTCTTTAGTTTCCACCCTCTTTGTTTTAATGTTAACCACATCAAATCATGAGCCTGCTTCTTTGTGTTTGACAGTAATAGCTATTTAAAGTATTTCTTCCCTTAACATATGTGATCCAGGAAAATTCCTTACATTAAAAATGATTTTCATTATGTAAAGAAATGCCTTTTATAATTTCTGATAGAAATTTGCTAGGAAATTATCCTTTACTGATGGATGCCAAAGACCCATTTGCAGACACTTGGAGAATAGGAAAAAAGGAAGAGATTTTGATCTTCACAGCCAAATCATTTCTTGTGTTGCTTTTCACGCCTCAAATAATTTTTGAGCGTGGACACAGTTTGTGTAGGTTTCTGGTCGGTTGACTCCCAGGACTGTATAGGGTAGTTAATGCAGAATAAGGTGCCTGGACATTTTCAAGATTCAACCCAGTGAAAAATCATGTCACTGAATACTGGGGTTGGGAGGGATGCTTGACATCATCTTCTGCCCTCCTTTCATTGCTCTGTAAATTGTGTCTAAGTGATGCTAGGCGCTTAAAGGTGATGTAACTACGACTTGGCAATTGTATTTCTTCAGGACTTGATAGTAATATTTTTTCAGGAGGTACACATTTCTAATGACAGCAAGGACCAAGGACCATGTAACTAGTGTAGGTAATGAACTTTTGTGAATATTCTTAGCTACAGCCTTACATTCAATGCATGACAGCAGGTCCAACTAACCCTGTCTGTTAATATTCATCTAAAGATGTGGAATTTCTTTCTTTTCCCCCCTTTTTTTAAAAAAATACAACTCTATGATTTTCCTATGGCTTTGCTTTTCTAAAATTGATATGAAAAATCAATCAAAGAATTAGTTATATCAAATCATATTT
Organism: Alexandromys fortis; assembly: GCF_014885135.2. Classification (NCBI taxonomy): domain Eukaryota; kingdom Metazoa; phylum Chordata; class Mammalia; order Rodentia; family Cricetidae; genus Alexandromys; species Alexandromys fortis. The sequence continues at coordinate 7,094,329 of NW_026067899.1, forward strand.
GTTAGTATTGTTAATAAACAACTTTCATATGCAGTTTATGGTTCTTGGTAAACACCCCAGGAGAGTATTAGAATGTAGTTGGTCATTGTAGGCTGCCTTGTCAATCTAGTACTTAGGAGACTGAGTCAGAAGGATTGTGAGTTCAAGGTCACAAGGTATTTATAGTGCATCCAATAGAATATAATATCTTTATGTGTTCTGTGATAGATATATACTGTTGCTAGTCTTTCCTGTAGCATTTTTCTTTCCCTCCATCTTTCTCTCCTTCCTTCCTTCCTTCCTTCCTTCCTTCCTTCCTTCCTTCCTTCCTTCCCTCCCTCCCTTCTTCCTTCCTCTCTCTCTTTCTCTCTCTCTTTCTGTCTTTCTTGAGGCAAGATCTCCATGTAGCCCTGGATGACCTGACACTCGCTATGTAGAAGAGGTTGACATTGAACTCAGAGTTCCACTTGCCCCTGAGTTCTGAATGCTGGGAGTAGTGTGTGTACCATAACTCTCAGCCCCTGTAGTCTCTTCAAATATAGCTCATGAAAACAAAAATGTCTCCCAAATAATTAAAACATTAGTTTTCCATATTCTTTGCCTTGGATACCTTAAGGAAATTTCCTCTAATGTGTTGATGTTGTTCAAAAGATAACTGTAGACAGAAGTTTCTGTCCCACCTGGCCCCACAGCTGTTCACTCCCAAAGAAACACACAGAGGCTTATATTAATTAAAAACTGTTTGACCTCTTAGCTTGGGCTTATTATTAACTAACTCTTACAACTTAAATTAACCTATAATTCTTGTCTCTGTTTAGCCACAGGGTTTGTTACTTTTTATCAGTAAGGCATTCTCATCTTGCTTCCTCTGTGTCTGGGTGGTGACTGCATCTCTTTGTCTTCATCTCTTTGCCTTTTGTCTTCCCAGAATTCTCTTAGTCTGGTCACCCTGCTTATTTCCTATTTCCTGCCTGGCTACTGGCCAATCAGCATTTTATTAAACTAATATGAGTGACAAATCTTTATAGTGTGCAGGAGCTTTGTCCTACAGCATATAACTAGATCTCTATCTTCCAATTAAAAGTCCTCATGCCATTGTGATGCCAATAATTATACCACTGTATATGCTGTCAAACCTGTATGTGTGGTCCAAAGGATTTATGTATGCTATTCTATATTCACTACTTTAATATGCATAAAAACAGAGAAAGAAAGTCTACCCAAAAGCTCTTAGTTCCCACACTCAGCAATTATCAAGAGTTTGCTTAGTTTACTTCAGCTATTCCTTTAAAAAATTACAATTTTTGTGGGGATATTCTGGAGTAAATCTAAGGCATTCTATCATTGTAACCCTCTGCCTAGTTTTTATATATGAGCCCTGAAAAATACATTTAAGAACTATAATTCAAATAGTATTGTTCCCTAACAAAAATAATTCCTTGATATCATTTGGAAACATTCAAATCAAATTTTCTCAGTTGGAACGACACAGGAAACATTCACATTACATATTGATTATGCTTCAAATGTCTAAAAATTAGCTATCTGGAAGTCTGAATTTATCTTCAGATGAAAACAACATCCTACATTGTATTTAGGTCCTCCAAGCTATTCTACAATATTCCATTTAATGTGAAATGAAATGCCATATATATATATACATTTGCAAAAAGAATAATAGAAACAATGTTTGTTTCTATTAGAATGTCAAACAACTCTGTCTCCATCACAGTCCTTTGCTCCTTTTGAATGGTGCTACTTGATGAATATCACTGTTATTTTGGAGAATGTAAGAGTGCACAGATATTGCAGCACTATTACAGCAGTCTGTAAGAGCCAGGGTTTCTCAATGGGTCCTCAAAAACCACCATTTGTGGAGAATTTTCACTTCTTGCAGAAGTCCTTGAAGAAAAACATCCCTGAGAAGGAGAGGGGAAATGGACCCCTTGTGTGGTTTCTTTGCTGTGTGCACAAAATCATCCATTCCCTTCTCTGCCACTTTTAGAGCCTGTCAATATGGCTTTGAAAAGCTGTGGAGAAAGCTCTTTAGTTGGGAGAAGGTGGGAACATTGCAAATGGACTTTGGTTGGTATCTTAACTATGTATTGATTCTCTGGAAGAAACAGAGCCTCACATGAACCGGCTGGGAAAGTTATGTTTTAGTACAAAAGTATGAAAGTTCACTGGTTTCATGAGAGACTGGAACTGCAAAGTAGAATGTCAACAAAAACCAGGGCAACCAAGATCTCACTCTTTCCTCTCACAGACACATCACGTAGCCGGTGCTTCTTGCAACTTGACTTTGTTGTCTTAGCTTCTGTGTTCTTCTTCAGCAATGGCTGCCCTTCGGTTCTCTTAGTAGTGATTCAGTATGTCATAACTGACAAGAGTCGTTGTCTGCAGAGATACTTTCCCAGCCTATCCAACTCTGAAACAGTTGTAGTCAAGGGGACAGAGGGACCTGTCCACTGCATGCTCATCTAGTGTGTGGGAGGGTCTTCAAGGAAGGAAAGGTTCAGCAGGCATGACAAAGAGAGACAGAGAAAAACCCCAGATGCCAAAAGAGCTTCCCTAGAGTGTGTAAATGAGAGTATACCAAAGCTAACTCTTGATAGGCATGTGTGACAGTGGTGACCACTAATCAGCTGCCTGGCTTTGCCTATGCTCTTTAGTGTCCAGGAGTTTAACTCATGTCTTCTACATGAAGCCCATTTGCTGATGCTACTCTTCTGAGATGGTCAGATTGTCTTGAGCTTCATGAAGCATGCTGGCCTCTGATGATGGGGCTGTCAGCCTAGGCCATTCTGCCTTGTGTAACTGACCTTCATTTATAACAGAAGCCAGATAGCTCGTTACACTCCAGTTTCCCTAGCCCATCACCCACTTCAGAGAATTCTAATTGGAAGTTTATTTACCTCCAACATTTGGCTCATTTTGAGGGCACATTTTTTCAGTTCATCTTTATTTTTCACATTTTAAAAGCTTGGCTTCTGTTTTGATTTTGCCTCAGGGTATAGACTATGTTCTATCTGCGGAAGGAAAATTGGAGTCATTCACTGTTCAGTATAAATGTGTATCTTAATATAATAATTCCTCAAACTTTCATATATTGCTTTGGAGGAAATGCTAATTTATATGGATATGTAATAAATTCTATTGTGTGAATATACACCCTTAATAAGTAGAGATTAACAAACTAAGGAATTACCTTTAAGAAACATAAAGGGCAGGTAAAAAGAGAACCTTGAAAACAGAGACCCTTGGCCCTGGCAAAGGAATAGAAAACAAGACTATGAGGTAATTTAGAAGCTAAATGACAGTGAACACAGGAAGAAACTCCCTTGCTTTCATGAAGTCTTATATTTAACTATTTTCAAAGCCACAGGGAAAAATGAATGCAAACAGAAGACTTGAACTCCTTAATCAATTTACAGTGTCTCCATCCCTAGAGGTCACTAGTGAGTTAGTTTGAGGATTATCCACATGTGTGATTGCATAGACGAAATACTGTATGTGTTATTTTGGAATCCTTGTAACTTGAGAGCATTGTGAACTTACAGCATCCCGTGCTTAGCATTGTATCTGTGGGATGATGTGAGTCAGTGTGTTGTGATTGAAAGATGTTAGAGTGGGGACCAACACGCCCACAGTATAATAGCATCCTATTGCTTCTGACAAATGTGGTATCAGACCACTGCCCATGTTTCCCATGCTTTGGCGCTGTGCCATTTTGTTTTGGTTCCAGAGCAGGTAAATCCTATGACTTTTTATGTCACTCATGACTCCTGTGTAGTAGACAGAAGATTCATAGGAGGATGTCTTTCTTTTTCTCACTAGACGCCTTTCTGAGCTTCTTCCATGTTCACTATTGCTAAAGAATACATCTGAGGTGAGATGGGACAAGGGCAAGAGTCCCTCCTCCATGGAGAGGGCAAGAATAGGAAGTCCTGGTTCAAGCAAACATGGTATAGCAAGTCAAGTCAACTATCAAAAAGAGAACCAGGAGTCATCACATCTGGAAGGCAAAAGGGTGTGTTGCTGAACCAAGTACTTAAACTGAGAGCTAAGGATATGAGGTTAGATGTGAACATTTGAGGTTGCCGTAGGTCCAGTCTACACTTAGCTTGGGTTGGCTTCTTAAGTGTGTATTGGCTATAGCCCAAGTTCTTCCTCAGAATCCTTATGTTCCACCCTCAAACCCTTCATTTGGTTGTTAAGGACAAAATCTGAGGAGACTACTTTCTGTTCTTAATTACTACTGGCTATACCCTTGAACCAGGCAGACTAGACTCAACACAATTCCCTTTGTCTCTGCCCCTAACACCCTATTTTAAGCTTCCTGCAGAGACCTTAAAAGGCCCTGGCTACATTTGACTGTCTTTATTCATTTTTCTATGCATTGGTTACTAGGAACTTATAAGTACAACAAAAGGACATGGCTCAAAACAGTCTATTGACCCACGTAAACCAAGCCTAGGAGCTTAAATAAACTCAGAAAACCTTTATGGAAAAACAAACAATACAGATCACATCTCTTCCACTGAATGAAAAAGTTTTGATCAGTTAAAGTCAAGATAGCATCTCTTCCTTTGGCCTATGGTACTGTACACAGTTGATCCGGTCTAGTGGCTCTTCCTCTACATTCTACACTTGGCTCATGAAACTGTGCTTAGAGTCCTGTCTGTGATGAACTATCAAGCTTATTTCTTTTGCCTCAATGCCCTTGGTGTGTCTACTTTCTGTGCTTTGAGACCCTCCCCTGACTCTTTATATGCTGTTAGGTTTTGGCATAAGATCCTGCCATTGTTGTGGTCCCTTTGCAGCAGTGTGCATGACATAGCTTTCATTCCTTTATTTTCTCTACCCTGTCAGATTTCTCAGTTTGGGTTTTAACTGCACTTCCATGATCTGACTTGTCTTTCTATATGTTTGGTCTGTTTATTGTTTTTCCATCCAAATGGATTATCGTCAGTTTATTATTTCTAGGTTCTTTGGCTGAAAAATGAATGGAACAAATGGATTCTCAAAGGGTGATACATAATGAAAACAGAATTTTATCAAATTGTGTCTTGTCATAGTTCAACCATAATCAATTAGTTTTATTAAAATTTAAAAGTAACTGCAGTTCTACTAGAGTATTCTATTTACAAAAATAGACTTACATATTACGACTAATTGGACTTTAGAAATGTAATAATTTACTTTAGTTCTTAGGACTTTTGTCACCTGTAGTGAGATAGTGGAGATATTTCTAATTTTACACATTATTCTCATATAAGTGACAAGTACCCAGTGGACTATTAGAGTTGCTTCTGGCTTACTTTGTACTCCCAAAATCTGAACAGAAATACTTAAATGCAAATATTATCTGCCTATAATTCTCTCAGCTCAAGACACTAGCAAATGCTTTATTTGTTTACTTTGATAATTTAACTAATTTGTTTAATTTGAGACAGGGTCTTGCCATGCAGTTGCAGTTAGCCTACAATTTGTTCTATTAGACCAGGGCACCTCTTACTCTCAGAGATCTGCTTGCTTTAGCCCCATGAGTAATTGATTACTAAGTATTAGTGTCCCTAGTGACTTATTTAGGCAGAGTTTGTCACATGACAATAGGAAGACACAGACCCCTTAGATACATGACAATACCTTCCCAGGGGTGGGGCGACTCAGAGATCTGAGGGAATCAGGTGTTCATTTTCTATATAAACATTATCTCCCTAGTGCTGTGGGACAATGGTCTTATACCCTGTAAAGCTTTGTAACTTGTACTGGTTTAATAAAATGCTGATTGACCAGAAACCAGGCAGGAAGTTAGGTGGGGTGACCAGAATAGGAGAATTATGGGAAGAAGAAAGGTTCAGTCTACAGTTGACACTGAGGAAGCCAGACACACAGGAAGCAAGATGAGAACGCCTCATTGTTAAAAAGGTACCAAGCCATGTGGCTAACACAGACAAGAATGATGAGCTAATTTAAAATGTAAGACTTAATAAGAAGCCTGAGCTAATAGACCAACCAATTTATAATTAATGTAGACCTCTGTATGTTTCTTTGGGGATGAACAGCTGAGGGATTCAGCAGAACAGAAACCTCTGTCAACACTCTAGGAACTTACCATGTTCACAATAGTCTTTCCACTTTGTGCCTAGCTAAGATAGCGAATTATGGGTTGCTACCTCTTTGGGGCACATATCAGATATTCTGCCTATCATATATTTATATTGTGACTCATCACAGTAGCAAAATTACAATTATAATACAGCAATGAAATATTTTTTTTTGTTGGGGATCATCACACCATGAGGAACTGTATTAAAGGGTGACAACATTAAGAAGGTAGAGAATTACTCTCTAGGGCATCACAAGCCATTTTAATTTTCTTTCTGAGATGGGTTGTCATTGTGTTGCTCATGACAGCCTTGCCACAATCCTTTTGCCTCAGTTTTCACAGTGCTGGGGTTATAGGCTTCAGTTATATTGCCCTGTGTTTAAACCCATCTGTCAAGGGTGCAACATGGTTAGAAAGGAGTCAGGCCAGTTTATTGAGATATATGAGGGGTATGAAGGGGCTGATGACACTTTTCATTTTCCATTTGCTTATTTTCCAATTTTTGGCTTCAATTGTTTTGTGTCTAGACTGATGGGGGAAGACAAAGCCTCAAGAAGAGTGAAGGGCTCGTCTGTGAAAAACACTAAGTGCTTAAGAAGACTGTTGTCATGGATTTCAATGTATTTTCTACTGTGTTAACTATATACTTATAGGATGTAATGCCAGTTGAGAGAAACCGTGCTTAAAAATACCTGGTGTGACGTAGGCTAGTACTGAGGCAAGACTTCCCGGGAAGCTTTTTGCTGAGCACATTTGAAAACAGTACCTGTACTGGTTAGTTTTGGTCAACTTGGCACAACCAAAGTCAGAGTCACTCAGGAAGAAGGAGCCTCATCTGAAGAACTGCCTCCATCAGACTGGTTTTAGACATGTGTGGGGGGCATTTTCTTGATTGCTGATGGAGGTGGGAGGGCTCAACCCACTGTGAGCAGTGCCTCCCCAGGGTAGGTGGTCCCTGTGTAGGAAAGGACTTCAAGAACTGCAAACTGAAGAAAACACACAGAGCAAGCCAGGAAGCCGTGTTCACCTGTGGTTTCTACTTTAGGCTCTTGCCTTGGCTATCCTGGATAACTGACCATCACTTAGATGCTAAAATCAACTCCCCGTTTGCCAACTTGCGTTTGGTTAGAGTTTTATCTCGGCAATCGAAGGCAAACTAGGACAGCACCGGTGGGAATGGACACTGGAGAGAAGCTGGGCTGTAGGGTAGTTGCAGCAAAGCCTTCAGCCCGTCCCTTAGATACCCTGGAAGTAGGTGGGGCCTACATAATTGTTGAGAATTGAGTCAGAGCAGCTGGGGTGCTTAGGAAATGCCCGGCTTTGGACTGAGTAGCTCCCTTTAGCAGAGTGCAATGGCTGCTCATGGGAAAATGAGCACTTCAGTATGGAATATATGGGATGCTGGGTGGTCGTCAGCATCCCATATAGTTAGTGATTGATTCTTCTAAATGAAACATTTTTTTTCTGCAACTACAAAGATTTGAGGATAAATTGCATAAAGGCTAAAGATTAAAATTTATTGATGATTTTTCAATCTTTGTGCTTATTTCAGCTTTGGGATTAGCTATATGCTAACGAATTATATTATGAACTGTTTATTCCAGCTCTGCTCAGTTCCCACCCTATTTTGTCACAAAATATTTAAGTATGTCCCATGCCAGTGGCTGCTAGCAATTTTTGCAGGACACATCATTTGCTTTCATCAAAAGCATAAGAGAAGCTCATTAGGACACTTAATTTAGACATTCCTAATTTGATTTTTATTTAATCACACCCAGAGTTGGAACCCAGAGGGGAAATGTATACTCACACAGTTTCCAGAGCAGGTCTGTGCACTTCCTAGGATTTCAACAGAACAGTCAGAAGTCTTAGTCCCTCATCCTTATTATCATTACTGCTTTGAGTGAAGGATGAGACAGGTTCTCATTTGGGGGGAGGGATTGTGTTTAGACCTCATACACAACCAAGATTGTTCTTGAACTCATGACTCTGCTAACGGCACCTCCTAAGTGCTAGGAATACAATCATGGACCACCATGTCTAGCAATCTAGTATTATTTCAAAATTTGACTTTTTTTTTTTAGCTATTTCTATTATTCACTCTAACCCACCATTTATTTATTTATTTATTTTGTCCTTATTTTTAATATTTTGCTTCAGAATGATATTGATATCTCCATATAAATGAAGAGTAAAGTTGATTTTTTTTCTGATAGATTATCTTCTGTGAGAGGTGATTAACTTCCAAGTATATAGTTAGGCAGTCTAGTTCTTTCTCCTCTCCTCCTTCCTCTTCTCTCCCTTCATCCTTTCTCTTTCAACAGTGTTCTACTGTGTGGCTCAACTGGCTTCTGTCTGATCTTCCTCCCTTATCCTGATTACTGTGATTATAGGCATGTGTGCACTACCACATGTGGTCAACATTATCTCCAAATTGAACACACTAAATCTTAAGTCTTATGCTTTTGAAGAAAATATACTTGAAAGCATTCTATGAAAGTAAAAATCTGGAAAAAAAAACATGCAAGAACCTTATGAATGCATTGGTTTTGCCAAGGTATGATAAAATCATCCATTTACTTCCAAAATTTTCTACGTATATTAGTTTGAAAAAAATGTGTTTATGTAAAAGAGTATCAGTCACTACTGGTCAAGCAGTGTTAATGAGATATCTAGAAGCTAGAAAATGAACGAATCTAGCCAGTATTAATTTAGGAGGCTTGACTAGTTTGCAGCTGACTGATTGATAGAGAAAGATAATTTTACCTAGGTGAACCCAAAGGTTAACATTGTCTCTAATGAGTTCAGCACTCTCTTTCCTCCTTTTTATCGCTCAGATCTTATTACTGTAACACAATACCTCAGATAATCAAAGTAAGAAAGAAAAGGGTGTTGGATCACAGTTAGGACGGGTTCTTTTGGTATCATGGCCTTGAGTCTATGGGGAGTCGCATGTCATGGTGGGGAGTGTGGGGTGGAACAGAGCTCTTCACCTCCTGGCGGCTGTGAAGTTGCACAGAAAAGGGAAGGCCCCCTGTGCCAAGATCCATTTTAAAGCGCTCCACTGTTTCCTTCCTCCTCACATCTCAAGTTTCTGCCACTTCTCAAGGATGCCACGTGCTGGGGACTAAGCTTTTCATCCCCAGGCTTTCGGGAGACATTCACAATCCAAACTGCTGTGTTTGCCCAGCTTAAGCTTTCCTGAGTGCTTGCTATCACCCAGTAGGCCTGTTCACACATGTGTGTTTACACATTGCTTTAACTCATAGGAAGTTCTATAAAGGCATCCATGCTCTTGTATTAATATTTTAAAATTTATTTTACTTTTAATTATGTCTGCATGTGTGTATGGAGGACAGGTGCCTATGGCATACAGGAGAGGATACTGGATTCCCTGGAATTGGAATTACAAGTGGTTGTGAACTACCCTTTAGGGGAGCTAAAAATTCTGTTCTTTTACAAGAACAAGCCCCTTGCCTTAAGTTTTGTACACCCAGTTTCTAGGAAGTTAAAAAAAATTCCTGGCACTTAGTAGTCTCTCAAATTTTTGCTTAATAAATAGAAAAATGAATGCACGAACGAGTGAGGGAGCAAACTGGGAGTTTTCGATTCCTTGGAGTGGGTGAGAGTCTATCTGAGATCATACTGAAAATTTAATATAAATGATAATTTACATAAGAAATTTGGAAATGTTAAGTCTACTTCTTTGTCAGAGAGGGTTCTGCTGTTGAAAGAGGCAGGATGAAATCTTGGGCAGGATAAACATTAGAGTATTGTTTTAGCTCTATGAGCACATTCTAAATTTGGATGCCCCTTGCTCAGGGTAAGTCCTGGTCTTTGTCTTTTGGTCTCCTTGTCAGCATTTGCACCCTTCCCAGGACAAGTGTGCCAATTAGAAAGCACACCGACTTTCTGGGACTGAGTCTGGTATGCTTTTTTGTCAACCCCCATTCACAGTGGAAGATTACTTTCATTCTTAGGAAGGGAGACACGGTCATGAGAGGCTCTGTATTCAGATGAAAGGGCCATTTTGGTGTTATTTAACTGTGTTTTGGCAAGACTCTGGCCAGTGTCTGGTTTCTCTTTAGAGCCATTTTGCATTATATTACAGTCCTGTGCTATGCCAAGGAAATTAAGATCAGTTGGAACCCTCTGTTGGCCATTGGCTTGGACTCGTAGGGCACTGGGGACTTGATGACCTCATTTAGGCTGAACCTGTCTTTGTTCCCGAGCATAAGGGCTCCTTTACAAAACCACATCTGCACCTTGAGAAAGATATGGGAGAAAATATCATAATAAAAGATATTCAGAGAAAAATGGCTTCATGGTGGAAGATATTTGGGTCAACATCAAGTATGGAGTGCATAATACATGATGACAATTTAATTGAGAAGGATGAAGAGGAGGCAGAAAGTTCCGTCAACATGAACTTAGTCAAGTGCAGTTATCCTGGAGACTTATTTGGAGATTTTGGTTTCTTTGACTCTGTGTATGCAACCGTGTGTGAGGGTCAGAGGCCAATTCTGGGTGTCTCCCTTAATCCTTCCTATCTTATTGTGCTTGAGATAGGATCTCTTACTGAACTTAGAACTCTCTGATGGAATAAGGCTAGATGGCAACCATGCCCCAGGGATCCTCTTGTCTCCAATGTTTGGATTTGAGGTGTGTGCTGCTGCTGGCCATAGCTTTTCGATGTGGGCTCTGGGGAGTCAAGCTCAGGTCCTGACTCTTTCTTGTTAGTCACTTTGCTAACTGAAAGGTCTCCTCAGCTCTGAAAGATACAGCTTAAAGAAAACTAAAAGAAAGAAAGCTTTACAGAGCTGGCAGCTGTTGATGGGTCTTATGTTCTGTCAAGCTGAGAAGATTTCCAGGGTGAGGCAAGTTTTTGAGTGAACGTCCTCTAGACAGTGGGGCTCCTAATGACTATGTGTACACGTGGTGTGTAAGGCACTCATGGGAGAACAATCATATGAGAAAAAGTTGCATGACAAACATGGAGAACCTTTTTAATGACAATGAAGATGATGATGATGATGATGAATTTTGGAGACAAGGACTCATTCTATAGCACTGACTGGCCTGAACTCACAGAGATATGCCTGCCCCTTCCTCCTAAGCTCCAGAATTAAAGGCATGAACTTGCCACACCCAGCCTAAATTAGTAAACTATTTCAATTGAAAATATGAAGAAGAGATTTTTCTTTGAAAATGTGGTTGAGAAAAAGACGGGGTAACATGGATTTTCCGGCACAAATTAAATAGCTCAGTAATACTGTTTTCTCTGAGACGCTAAGGGCTACACAACTAATATTCTTCTAAGTTGGGTGGGTATGGTGGAGACACTTGCAAATTTCTAATGTTTCCCATTCGAGAAGAGCCTGTTTGCAGCCTCATCTCTTTCTTTTTATTTCTTTGCTGGCCGAAGTTCTTCCTCTAGATTTGTTGTTGTTGTTTTATTAGTATCTGTGTTGTTAGTCTTGATGCTACTGGGTTTTGCAGCATTTGAAGAGTACTTTTTCTTTATGATGACAGGCAGTCATTCTCAGCAGTGTGGCTGAAGACCAGCTGATCCCCAGAGTCTGGATTTTCTGCCTTTATTTTGGTGGCTTTAGAGTTTGCTGCACCTTTCCTTCTGGAGACACCTTCTCAGTTTCAGTTGCTTACAGAGCTTGTTGTAGGAATTCGATGTCTGTGCACTTTAGGGTTTTATCTTTAAATTTGTTTTCATCGTATGGCCAGTGTGGTCTCATCGGCTTCCACGGCTGCCACTGCAATATTGTAAGCTGGGGCTAGAACTTCATCCTGAATTGTTTGCTCCAGGTGTTGATTGGTGCAGTTTAGAAACTGCTCAAGCTCAGCTTGTTCCAAACGGAATCATGTGTTTTCTGTTGGGGCTTGCTCCTTCCTCTCTATTGTCTTTCACTGGAAATTTTCAACTCATATTGGCCAATCACAGAGTTCATCTTATCCTCAGCTTCTCTGTTCCTGACTCTTCTTCCCCATCTTATTGGTTACTAAGTCCCCTTGAGAAGACAAGTCTTGGGTCATCCACTTATTTGTAACCTGTCTTCCGCTGCAGTGGCTCAGGCCGCATCATCTTTCTCATAAGCATCTGGAGACTCTTCTCACTAGTTATTCTCTTTTGATCTTCTATTTTTAGAAATACAATGTTCTTAAATTTTGTTCTTGATGTTGCTGCTGAGGTCAAGTTCATGCAACACAATAGCTGTTATAGAATGATTGACTTATTGGCATTTAATACATTGACAATGCCACTATTGTATTCATGTAATTTCTAGACCTTTTCATCACTGGAAAGAAACACTATCCCCATGACTCTGTCAGTTCATCTCTGCCTCCCTCTAAGTCGTTGACAGGCATTAGTCTGTGCTTTGTACCTATGACTTTACAAATTCTGGACGTTTTATTAAAAATGGACTTCTACCCCCTGTGACCCTTTGAGCCTGTTTCTTACAGCCAGCCTGTTTTTGTTCAAATGTAATTCCCAGTTTGTAGAGATGTGATTAGTTTCCCTTTTTAAGAACGAAGAGATTGTCATTCTACTCCTTACTGCTCATTTCTTAATTCTCCGTCTTCTTTGTTCCCTTCTTTCTAATTTGAGGGAAGCCCTGTTCAAGGTCGGTAGACATTATTTTTTCCCTTTCAGAAGACTACCCTCCCATATACTGTATATTAGTTCCTTCCCTCTCTTCCCAGAGCTTTGGAAACTTTTGCTTATCTTGACCACCTTTCTTTACAGAAATAATAGTTTTGAAAGCAAGTCCAATTATAATATTCATTTCTTAATTTTTTTTCATGGATCCTTCATCACTGTTCAAGTACTGATTTCAGTGGGGTCCTTGGGGTGCCAGGGCTGGGCCCACTGTCTAATTCTGTTTCTAACCTGTTCTTATTTGTATTGAATTCTGTGGCCACACTGAACTTCTTTAGTGTCCTACTGCCCAACTTCTCTGATAAAGGTAATGACATTCAGCTACACCTTGACACATGGGACAAGGGTCAAGGCTTCAACATGACACTGATGCTTACTTAATCTTTCTCTGTCCCTTTATCTTTAATCTCTAAATAGCTGGTGTGAAGAGCATCTATGTGAAGGTCAGCTCAGAGAACTTTCTCTTTCCCCGATAGATGGTTATGAGCTGCCCTGATTGGACACCATCCACCTGGTCAGCCACATGGCTCTATCAGTCTATTTACTTAGCAATGTTCCATGACCTGGGAAGCTTTCCCAGGCTACAGGAGTCATGGCTGCCTTTGACATCAATATATTCCTGGGTTCTAACCTTGTACCTGGACACACTGTGCAAATACTTGTTGAATGAGCAGGAGGTTCATAAAGCTCAACTGTGAGTTGGACTTGTTCCAGGATCTGTTATAGAAGAATATATATATTCTATTTATATGTGTGTGTGTGCATGTATGTGTGGCTTGGCCAGAAGACAATCTCAAATGCTGTCTTCTGATCAGCTGTGGAAGCCAACCGTGTTTCTTAAGACAGGGCTCTCTGATTCAGTCAGGTAGTCCTGCTGGCCTGTGAACCTCAGAGATCTATCTCCACAGGGCCCCATTGCCAGGATTACAAGCAAGTATCTTGCTTTTTTTTGTGTGTGTGTGGGCTCCAGGAATCAAACTGCTGGTTTTTATGCATGCTGGCAAGCTCCTACCCTCTCTTCCTGTTATTTTTCCCATGGAGTAGGTATATTGTCTTTAAGAAATGTAAAAAATTCTTTTTTTCTTGCTGTTTCAAGAAATGTCAGAAACCTTTGTCATTGTTTTGCACTGCATAGGATTTTGAATGAATTTTCAGAGACCAGAAGAGAAACTGGATCATTGTAAGATCAGGATGTATTTTTACTGTGTGTGTGGCTGTGTTCTGGAGTTTAAGTTTTATTTAGAGATCATAGTCTTAGATTTAATTAAAATTTATGTAAATAAAAGAGTCCTACTGAGTGCCCTAGGGCCAAAATAGGTGGGGTGGAGAGGACAGATCCCAGGGCTTCTGCAGAGAGGGTGACAATCTGGCAGTGGACCTGTTTTGTTAATCTATGGTAGTCCCTAACAAGCCACGCACATCGTCATTGGAATAAATGTTGCTCTATAAGTATGACAGACTATAATACTGTTTGTAAAATTAGGAAGCCATTCAGGCACTTAGACTGTGAATCGAATCTTATTTAGTGAAGAAGGTGATAGTCTTTTACTTATCATTATAACTAGCCTTCCACAGGTTGTTTATATATGATACTTCAAATTGTGGAAGTAGCAATCTCTCGCCTAGATCATTAAGTACAGGTCCTCTGTGTCTCTAGACTGAGGCAGTAGGAGTCTGAACAGGTACCTGCCAGAAGAATCCTCTCTTTCTGATGCAGCTTGTCTGTAGGCAACTTTTGAAGGGATCTTGCAGCTACACTGAAGGCTTAGAACAGCTCTTCCCCTTCCAGGAAGCATTGGGCAGTCTGCCACCCTTACGGGAGGAAGTGGTTCTTTCTCACCATATGCTTGTGACAGATTTGTGCATCTGTAAGTTTTCTACGGACAGTTCTTGTCGAAATCTCTTTACTTTGTCTTAAACTGATTAGCTTTTGCTTGGATTTTAAGGGAGGTCGCCTTTAAAATGAAAGCGTATTTACCGTTGAATAAGGAACTTGTGTGGCAGATGGGAGTTGTCTCTGCTCCATGCCTGCTGAGTGGCTGCTGAGCTCACAGGGGGGCGCTGTGTGAATGTGCTTTGGCCTAGGCAGTTCCAGACACACACAGCAGAGGTGAAATGTTTTAAAAATGACACAGGGAGGCTACTGCCTGATTTGATTTGATTATTTTATTCTTCAAAGTAAACTTCCTAAATCACATTATTAGTTCATTTTGTTGGGATTATTAGAGCAATATAATTTGTTAAAACAAATGGTTTGTTGAATAAAGGATTATGTGAAGTTCTTGTAAGGCAATTACTTGAAGAAAAGTATTTAAAATGTTATATTTGGGTAATTCTGATTTGTGTCATGGTCTCACATTGTATTATGAACACTTGCCCCAGATAGTGTCTCTTTTAGGCTGTGTGTGTGTATGTGTTTTAATTGTGAGAGTTTAAATTTTGATATGCTAATGGCCTAGTTGAGTATGAAACTCTAATTGGCAGATTTCTCCTATAGATGTGTAGTTTATTTAGATAAGCGTTGTGTAGTGTTTTTCCTGAGAACTGACATGTATCATCAGGCTGTATCATGTCAGCATTATCCTTTCTTCTAAACTCACTGTCTACGCAGACATTTTATGTATAACTTAGCAGTCTCCTTTCTGTAACATCATTCCATAAATGATTTTAAAACATAAATTCTCAGTTAATTATAATGAACCGAAAGGTCTTGAGCTAAGTAGATTAGAAAATGAATACCTTTTTAGATCAATCTCTTTTCAAACTGTGAATCTTTCGGTTCCCTGTGTGTTGGATGAGGACGGGGCTGCTCCATATTCGTTGATAGTCTCTGCAGCCACTGTGAAACTTTGGACAGAGGAACAAATGTTAGTGCCCGTGTCGACACCCAGATGCAGGCTATTGTAGAGTAAGGATGATTAGGGACCCTCTCTTAAACCTCCAGGTGAGGGGAGGAGCCTTAATCTCATCTGGAATCTTGGAGGGCTCTAATTACCTAGCAGTATAAACCGGATGTACCAGTGTGAGTTTGAAGCTTTGAGGAGCTGTCAGCTTCCTTTCTGCTCATTGGAACACTCTCAGGAACGCCGAGTTGCCTTTTCTGAGCCCTGGCTGTACCACACACTCCATGCTGGAGAGTCCAGAGGATCATTAACTTTGCCTGTTGTAGCGGGAGAGCGAAGCTACAGCAATATGGGGCACCTGCAGAGTAACTGCCACTTCCGGAAGAACTTCGCCAGTCTCAGACAGGTCACCAAGCAGAATTCATTATAGGCGTAACTAGCCCAGTCATTTTATTTTTCTTGTAAGCTATTGTGCAAAGATACCTTCCAGTGTTTGCTTTATTTGACATTCAGCTACAGAAAGCTAATCAAGAGCAAACACACAAATAACACATGCCCATGGTATGTGTGCTCGTATATAAACAACTGCAGACGTTTACATACTAGACATCCCTTTGGAAAATTTGCATGCACTTTTCCCATAGAAGCATTCAGAATTGAATTTCGCAAGTATTATACTTAAAATACAACACTAGAAATAATCTCTGTCTTTCTCAGTACTCAAGGGGGGAATGCCTTCTGAAGTGCACTTCAGTATCCAAACGCGTGGTCAAGCAGCAGGAAGGAAAGTTCTTGGTGCTCTGTGTGGAGAAGTGTGCTCTACTTCATGATGAGGGAACACACAGCATCATGGTTCAGGTCTTACTCAGATTAATTTCATTGCTTCAACTAAGCACCTGGCACATCTCCTTCCCTCTTTGTTTTCAGTCTTATAAGGACTCTTTTCCTTGTGTTTATTTCTTCTCTTTTTGTCATCTTCCTCCTAAGAGAAATTGAATAAAGCCTATCTTGTCTCTGTGTTGTGTCTTTTAGAGGGAAAACTGTTTCTCTTTGTCTTTCTTTTATTCATTCTTCCCTCCTACCCCTTTTCGTCTTGCCTCTCTCATTTCCCCTCTCCCCAACCTCTCCTCTCCTTTCTCCCTTTTTTTCTTTCTTCCCACCTTCCCTTCATCTCTTCCTTCCGCTCCTTTTCTCACCTTCTCGCTTCCTCCTCACTCAATCCAGTTTCTTTGTGGCCCTGGGAATTGTTAGTTGATAAAGTCTACTAGATTCCCTCAATTTAAGCCCATGGCTTAAACAAATTCTAGGTATCTCTACTAGATTAGAAACTTTTAAGAGGGACTATAATTAGTTCATCATTACAATCACTAACACTTAGCAATGCCAAATAAAATGAGCAAAGATTAGGGCTATGGCTTCTGTGTGCAGCTGTATATCTGTGACACAAAAGGATGAGGGCACCAGATGGGCCTTAGCTTGACATCTCACAAGCACGTGCAGGCTGGCATCTTTCTAGCCCTGGTGCTGTATTCCGCAAGAGCACACAAGGGTCTAAAGTTAAATTTTGTACTTGGTGTTCCCCTTTACTTCCCTTTCCACTTGCCTTGGTTCGAGGATACTGCTTAGTTCTCTTGTTAGGACATCCTCAGACCCTGGAACTGTGAATCGCTACAGGTCGGTTGTCAGCTCATTAATGTCAAGGGAAACCGGACATTAAGCACTCATGAGAATAAGGCCTAAAGGAAGAGTTTACATGTGATTCTGAAGACTAAGGACTCCATAGAGGGATCCTTTTCTTCCGACAGTTTCTTTGGAATAACAAACCACAGTTCTTTTCTCAAGCAAAGTAATGTACACTGTGATAGTTCCAGGTTTTGCCAAGGATAAGATAATGATTGTTGGAAAAGTTCAAGGTAAGTTTTGAGTTTTATGTTGCCTTGAGCCTGATTAAAGTGTAAAAAATAAGATTCTAAGGAGTCCCAAGTAAAGAATAAATCATTCTACAAAGTGTTATCTTCCTTTGCAGTTATCAGGGATTTCACTTTAGCCATTCTAAAGTATTTGCTATTTTTATCTTCTTAGACTAAATATACTTCAAATAATTCCTCAAGTTGCCTAGAAGGGAAATGCAGCTATGAGAGAATCCTATACTAATTTTAAGAGACATTTAGAATATGCAAGAAAATATATGTCAAGGATTTTAGTTTTATTTCCCCTGGTCTCATTTTAAAGAAAATTTGCATTTCAATGACACAAGGGGTATTCATTACTTTCTTTATATGTCATTTCAGTTTGGGGGATTGCTCACATTTTTATTACAGCACAAATTAGATAGGAGCTAAGAATTTAAAAAGATGAAATTACTCTGGGGTACCTTGGCATATGTTTGTTAAACATCCAAGGCAAAGTTTATGTTCTTTGAGACATGACAGAATCTCTTACCTCTGAGAAAAGCTAATTTGTATTTTTTACATAGAGTGAAATACAGGACATTGAAAATCGCAGGTTCATATCTAGATGTAGAGTATGCAACCCATGGTTATTCCCCACCCTGCCCCACCAGACACATTCCAATAAGATAATTTTTCTACAGCATTGCTATAGTTTCTAGTGCTAACCAAGGCTCAAGTGATCTTAGATCCTGTCTATCTCTTCTTTCAGCTCCATATTCTCTCTGGATTCTTAATTCTTAGGGTACCATTGTCTGGAAATTCTTGGTGTCTTAGGGTTCTTTTGCTGTGATAAAGATCATGACAAAAAGCAACTTGTTGGGGGAAAGGGTTTATTTCATCTTACACTTCCAGGGGCAATAATTCTTTATCATGGAGAGAACTCAAGGCAGGAACTTGGAAGCAGAAATTAAGGCAGAAGCCATAGAGGAATGGTGTTTACTGACTCTTGATTTTCTTAGTTTGCTTTCCTAACCCCAGGACCACCAGTCCATGGATGGCACTACTCACAGTAGCCTGGGCCCCACTACAAGCAATCTAATAGAGGCATTTTCTTATTTGAGGGTCACTCTCCCTTGATAAGTCTAAGGATGTGTTAAGTTGCAAACAAACAAACAAACAAAAAAACAACCAGGACACTTGGGTCACTTCTTAAAAAAACAAAAAAAAAAAAAAAAACCAACCAGGACACTTGGGTCACTTCTTATGACCCATTCAATGGAATCGACCATTTTTGTTGCTTGCCAGGACTCTCCGATATGATATATAACAGCCTACCCCTGCATGCTGCCTTATTTTTTCCATATCTGTCTTGCCCCTTCAGACATAGTTTGCCATCCCAGAATGAATAATTAGCCTTCCTGAAGAGTGTGTCCTGATAGCTTCAAGGAAAATGGACCACATTTTCCGTGGTATCCATTAAATTTGTTTTTCAGAGTATCTATAATATCTGTGTCCTTAAAATCTATATGACTGCTCCTCTGAATAAGCAGATCATCAGAGCAGTAAGCTTGTATCTCAGTCATATATAGCACTAAAGTGTCTGTGGAATAAGAGTAGGCTTTCCAAACTGAAAATCTGTAATATCTGTCTGACGCTGCAAACACTGATTTATTATAAACTCCTTCTTGGGTCCTGGAGGATCTGTTCATCTCTCTCTTGCTTCACTGGTGTATCTAACGGATGTGTTGTTTCTGCTGTGTACAGACACTGAGCCGAGCTATAGTGAATGGAACTGACATAGACCTATTAAAGTGCCTGATACTCGAATGTGGTGGCTGAGGAATAAAATTATTTTCATGAAGACCCATTACCTGAGGCCTGGCATGGACTAATTCTGGTGTTTAATATGAAGTCAGACCATGCATCCCCCATTTTAATTTTCGTAAATTTCCCATTTGCCATAGAAGTTTTAAGGAAAGTTTTTAGTGGTTAAGTTAAAACATGTACACTATATTCAGAGGAAAAACAAACAAAGCTATACAATCCCTTATGAGGAAATCAATTGCTTCTTCCCATCCTTGATGATGGCTAATTCAATTAGTGTTCCTGGAGATAGTCAGAATATATATGAACTCGGAGGCGTCTGGTCTCTTGAGGTACTTAACATGCATTATTTAGTGTTCTTGGGTAAACAATCCCACTCAACTCTTATGCCTTACAAAGAAAAACACAGTGGAAAGATGCATCTAACAAAAGGCAAGCAAGTTAGCTTTTCAAGTTAGCCCTGATGTTTAGTTGGACTTCATGTCGAAAGCGAGCAGACACATTCTGTGCTTCTGCACCAATGGTATGCAGATGGCACTTACTACGCTTATCTCCTGCTGTGCCATGAAAATTAAATATAATATAGTCTGTGTACACATGCAATCTTTTTGTTTCCACATAGCCCATGATCCCAGAGCCCAGAAATAAAGTCTATAAAAAAAAAGGTGGCTCTTTTTAGTCTTCTTGCTTGATAGGAAAATGCCACCAAATGACTTAGCCCCCTTTCCTGTTATTTAAAATTTCTTCCTCCTCTTCCTCTTCTTCTTCCTCCTCCTTCTGTCTCCTTATATATCCTAGTGTGGCTTTAAATTCTCTCTCTGTTTTCCGCAGTTTCCCAAATGGGATTATAGGGGTTCACATCACACCTGACTGGGAGTGTTTCACTTATTATCTATATAATCTATATCTGATGTTGGATCGTGTGTTACCAAGTTCCTGGATTTGTTAGGGGTTGAACCTGGGTCCTGGCATCTATAACCAGCTATGCCTGACCTCTGTCCTCAATCAGCCAAGGAAAGAGATGCATCGTAGTGAAAGAGTAGAGAAAGATTTATTTAGTGTAGCTACATTAAGAAGAATAAATAGAGAGACACTCCTTCCCAGGTCTGTCTTCAGAACCATGACATGAGATTCCCATTATGGCGGCCAAGGGCTTTGAGTTCTCGGGCAGCTTCACTGGTATGTGCACGCCATTTTTCTTTCTGTAACTCCATTAATATAAGCGTGCACCTATCATTCACTACTGCAGAGAACATTGTGACCGCATTGCTTTTGCTAGGAAACCTTTCTGTTTCCCTAAGGTTAAAAGTTGTGTTGTTGTTATATCTGTTTCTTTTCCTCTCATCTGATCACCAGATCCTCCTGAGGAAACTGATTAAATTCGACACAACCTTCCAAAGGGCGCGGTGCAGGCATCTGTCAGCCCCTTCTCCCTCCCAGAATCTCTCTCCAAATGCCCTGTCCTATTCTGTTGCTCTCCCCTCTTCAGCACTGCTCAGTGCAGTCTGCCAGCTTTGTTGTTCCTCTTAGAATCTCCCTTTCCTTTTTCATGTCTTAGATTCCTCATTTTGAGTCTCAGAATTTCTTCCCTTTTCTTTTTTGGTGTGGGGGTATCTTGCTGAGAGGAGATGAGAAGTAATTTATTTAAATTTTTTTTTGCATGTTTATCAGTTGTGAAGTCAGCGGTAGTTTTGCTTGAGTTTAGAATTATAATCATTTTCACCCCATTGGAGGTATTTTCTTCTTTTATTCCTTTTTTATTAAAAGGTTGTTCTGAGATGTCTCCTTGGGACCTGGATTTTCCTCTTAGGGTTATCTATTTATCAGTGATACTTGGTGGCTCAGTGTGAGACTTGTTCAGGAATTCATGGTGTTGGGAACGCTATGACCTTTTTAACCTGGAGTTTGTTTTTCTGTTTTTCTTGTGTTTCTCTGCAGCATATTTCTACCCTCTGTTTTGTTTCTTTCCTTCTCATTTTTGAAATTGCATAGATAAGATGTTGGGCCTCTTGACTTAATATAACTACTTTTTACCTTAATCTCTTTTTTTTTCTGTTTTGTAGGTATTGGTTTACGTTTTCACTTTGAGATAAAGTTTTTGTTTTCAGCAATTATGGCTTCAATATCTAAGAAAACAATTTTCTTATTTCCAAGTATGGTCTTCTATTTATATAATCTCTTGTATTATTTCTGCCAGTTCCCTCAGGATTAGCTCTGGTGTCTTTGAAGTTACCTCTGTCCCATTTATTGGTTTCGGTCAGTTACTGTGGTCCTTTACTTCTTGGGTGAAGATATCAGAAACATGACTACCCATTTTATTTTACCCATAAAGCAATGGCCAGTTTGCTCAGCTTGGGGGCCAGTATCCTCTAACAGAGGCAATAGGAGTAGGCCAGAGTCATAGGCCAGATTGACCTCCAGAGCACAGAGTTCTTTTGAGAGATCTCTCTACTTCATGAAAGTCAGATCTTTTACTTCACTGCACAAGAGAATTTCAAAATGACCTGGTTTGAAACAGAGAGTTTATCAGAAAGAATACTAAGCATGCCTGCTAGGACTCCCAGAAAGTAGACACTATATTAGAGAAATCAGTGGGCTCAGAAAATTGGTTCAGAGATTCCCAAGGATTGACAACTTAGCTGCCTGGGCCTTTGCAGATCAGCAGTCCTGGGGCTTAGCAGAGGCTGGCTTTCTCTGCCTGTTCTCTGAGGCTTACAAAACAGCTGGAGTTCTTGTTGAACCTGGTGGGACATTTGGCTTCTTCTGTTTGATTGTGAGAGAGGGCTTTGCTGTGGCTCCCAGCTATCCCTGGTCTAACACGCTCAACCTCCTAGGATCTCCCTATTTAGCATTGGTTGGCTTTGAACTCACAAAGATCCACCTGCCTCTGCTCCCCAAGTGCCAAGGGCTGGGATTAAAGAAGTGCACAACCATATCTGGCCCAGCATGCTGTTTCTTTTTCTCTTTGGTTTATTTTATTTTATTTGATGTGTATGGGTGCTTTACCTGTATATGTCTAGGTACCACGTGCATGTTTGGTGCTCTTGGAGGCCAAAAGAGGGTGCTAGACCTTTCGGATGTGAAGTTAGAAATGGTTGTGAGCTGCCCTCTGAGTGCTGGGAATCAAACTCAGGTACTGAGGAAGAACAGCCAGTGCTCTCGACTACTGAGCCTTCTCTCTGGCCCATGGCACAACTTCTTTAATTTTCAAAGTAAAGACAGCTGTGGCACCCTGGGCCCGAGGCTCTGAATGAGGAGATGTTCTCAGTTGGAGGAGTCATAGGGGAATGGAAATTTTTCTCTGGGGCCTTGAAGCTTTGGAAGGCTTTCTCACCTAGTGGATAATTCAGCGGCATGTTAGAACAGGGGTTGGAATCCCAAGTGTTATGATTGCATGGGAGGTAAAAATGCACGTGTCGTTGTCTGTTGCATGCGTCCTCCATCCTAATCTTTCTTAGAAATTTGGTGGTAGAAAGGAATTTGTAATTGCCGGGGTATCTCACTGCAGGGTTGGTAGGAAGTCTCAATTGAATATGAAGAAAGCTGCTCCTATGCATTCCTCTCTTCAATGAGCTTTTTATTAGCACTGAAAGCAATTTCTCAGTGTCGATACACATTCATTAGGCCCAGGAATCTTGCTGCATTAAGAGACTATGCAATTGATAAAGGATTACAGCCATGTACTGAGTGCTACTCCACAGGCGGTGTAGCTAGTTTTGAAATAAATCAAGAGAAAGTTTGCAAGTATGGATTAGAAAATGGGACTGGTACAGTTGTATACTTAGAACAGTAAATCAAAGTAATGGCGATGCTGTTTTGTGTTTATGCAAAGAATGTGGTTGGATCTTGTCTGTAGAACTGACTGTGAGCATAGCCACACAAGAGATGTCACAGTAGATTGGAAAAGCCTGGTCTTACCCAGTGTTGATAGCTTGCTATATGCTCCCTCAAGAGGTGACTGAATGTCACTTTTACAATTTTTTGATGTAATGAACAATCATCTGGTTGCTTCTCTTCTCTCCAAGCTGTTGGAATTGCTTTATTTTAGTGGGGCTTAAAGTCAGTGGTTTATTAATTTGTTTATTGTTTATCAGAAGATACATATTTGAGTAAAGACAGGCCCATTCAAACTAATCGCTGGGAATGGGCTTTGGTTCTGGTGACAGTGTTACTATCCAGCAACTCTGGAATAGGTAATTGAGCCTTAGAGGTTAGTAAGCAACTTTTATTTTGCTCACTGAATTGGTGATTGATCTTAGTGCCTGAAGAGTATCTGCTTCAGAGAAAACACACATAGTTGTGGCGAGCTAATTCTGGGAAAGAGATGAGGGATCTATTGGGAGAGAAGGTGTTGAGAATCAAAAGTCCTTCTAGGTTTGCAATAAGAAACATTAGCATGCCTCTGCAGAGGAACACGAAGGGGTGAACATGTGATCTCTCCCAACGTCCTCTGTTGAAATCTGTACTTGGAATGGGATGGAGACAGGAGGTAGGGACTGTGGGGAATCAGTAGGTCAGAAGGTCGGAGGGAGGGTAGAATCCTCACAAATGGAATTAGAGTTCTAGGGAGCTGAGTGAAGACTCAGGAAAGAGATGGAGACTCCTGTGGAACCTGGAAGTGGCAGCGCCTTCAGTTTGGAGGCTTTGCCTTTTGCCTCCAAAACCCTGAGAGAAACATTTTCGTTGCCAAGTATATGGTTACAATGCAAACTGATTAAGATTAAAAACTTCGTTAGATTAAGAATACAGACCCTGTGAAATCTTTCTGTGGATCTTCAGTGTGCTCACTTTCTCTAGAACAGGATTTCTTCAAAGCACTAGTGTAGTTGTGGTTTGAACCCAATACTTCACAGCAGGGCAATTTCTGGTTAGTAAAATTTAATAACCATATACCTCGGTGAATGGCAGTTGAATACTAATCATCCATTTGAGCTTTGTGATTGCATGCCCGAGTGATTGGAAGGCTCTGTGTACTGTGATGAGTACATTGAACATACAGAAACTGTGAATCTCCTCCATCAGTCTTCATGTGTCATGTGCTGGACTGAGAGTCATGACTACTACCACCTAAATGTTATCCAAAAGAAGTCCTTTTATGATTTTACTTCATAAGGAAAGAGTCTAGAATATTTAAACAGAGTATATTGTTTTTTTAAATATCTTGCAGCAAGCTGAGCATTCAAAAATTATTGCATTGATTTCAGAGTCTTTTTACTAAAAATAGTTTGCAATTTTGCCTCATGTATAGCATACAATAGTAACCTTTACTTTGTTATTGATCTGTCAAATAGAAAAAGGATGTCTAAAAAATAAAAAATAAAAAGATAGGTGCATTTGAAACAATTTTGTGTGAAGCTTTGCTTGATGAAACTTGAATAATATCTGAGACAACCACTTTTGAAGAATTTCACTCCTTTCCTGCCATCTAGATCTTCCAGCATATTTCAGGTCAGGCTCATTATCACGAAATCCTATCTCCTCAATATTTGAACTGGAAGTCTAAACGTTGAGTAATCTCCCACAATTACTGTCAAGAACACTTTTTTCTCTATACCTTCATAGAGCTCTATAATAATGCCCACGTTTGCTTCTGCAATGCTTCCTCTGTGTCCACTGGCAGAAGCAGCCTAGTAGACCAGATGGTCTGCTGATTTGAGGAGAGCCATTCCTTGGCCCTTGTTTAATTCAGGAGTTTATTACAGTCTGCCTAGGAGCATCTAATGAGAGAGCATAAGGACGCTGCTGAGAAGACTAGGTACTCTGGCAACATTTCTGCATTTTCTGCCCACCCTTGGCTGGGCATTGATTTTAATTGCCTTATCTTAGTAAAGACCACTAAATGAATCATTTGAGCAATTAAAAAAGCGTTTTTTTCCACATGACATAATATTTTAGAGATGTGCCTGTAGGTGTAAAACCCATGACTTATAGTTTTAGAAGCAGACTCATCTTTTAACTAGTTATGTTGAAAAGGAATCACCACTTGCATTTGGTTTAATTTTCAGGTCCAGTACTAAGATTTGAGAAATGTCACTCATAGGCTCGTGAGTTTGAATACTTGATCCCTAGCGGGTGGCACTGCCTGAGGAGGTTGTGGAATCTTTGAGAGGAGTTTAGCTGCCAATCACAGCTGCGGGTCACTAAGTTCAGTCCTTAATGGTTCTAACCAAACCCCGATTCTAGGGCTCTCTGATCCCTGGCACCCTGAGATGTGTTGAGGAGCTTTGTGCTGCTGCCGCCGTTGACTGTGTCGCCCCAGTGCTGTGATGGAAATGGGTCTTGTATCTTATCTGTTGCTTTCATTGGTTAACTAATAAAGAAACTGCCTTGACCCTCATAGGACAGAAAATTAGGTAGGCGGAGTAGACAGAACAGAATGCTGGGAGAAAGAAGCTGAATCAGAGAGTCGCCATGATTCTCTCACTCCAGACAGACGCAGGTTAAGATCTTCTCTGGTAAGCCACCTTGTGGGCTACACAGAATATTAGAAATGGGTTAGATTAATATGTAAGAGCCAGCCAATAAGAGGCTACAGATAACGGGCCAGGCAGTGTTTAAAAGAATACAGTTTCCGTGTAATTATTTCGGGGCATAAGCTAGCCATGCCGGCGGCCGGGTGCCAGGGAAACAGCCTCACCGCTCCACACTACAGTGCTGTATCTCTCTACCCCGAAGAGGCAAATGACACCCTCCTTCTTTAAGTTGTTTTTTTTAATCAGGCATTATTCATAGCTTTGGAAGAAAATAACTAATAGAAACGCCATGCCCTTGTTGTAGGAAAGAATGAGCAGGGAATCCAAAAGAGGACAGGGTTCTCTTCTGCCACCAAAGATTCTTTATCCATCAAATTCATGGGAGGGGCTAGTTTTTACTTCTGCAAGAAATGTTTTATATCTGTTCTGTTATTCTCTCCAATTGGTCCTGATATCTAGAATAAATATTTCTTTTGGGAAGTAAACCTAAGCCTTACTTTTTCTGGTCTTTCAAATAAAAATAAGCAGAGATTTTTTTACCCTGTGGAATATTTTGTTTAAACTAATTAAAAGATACTAACAGAATCCCATTTCCCCTTCCCCTTTCACTGATAATGGTACAATTTATTAGTTCATAGTAAGAGACTTAGCTTATACAGCCAACACAATACTTTATGCCAACTTTTATATTAAAGACAATAACCATGGAGGCATAGCGAAACACGTTTGGGGAATATAGTATTCCAGTAAACTAATTTATTACTGCTATGATTAGCTAAAAGACACTTCTCTTACGTGGAGACAGACAAACTGACTCGAGAAGTTATTCTCCAAAATGATGACTACCTGAAACAGTGTCTGAAACAGAATGAATATTCATTAGTGAGGTGCTGCTTCTTTATAAAGGGTGCCTTTGCGTGACGATTCCTTTCATTTCATTTGGCTGAGTATACAATTCCATGTTCAAAATAATTTTGCTCTCAGAGCTCCGAAGTTATGAATCTGTTGTCATGTGATACCCAATTCTGTAGATTAAAAAAACCTTGCAATGTGAGTTCCATTATTTTTAAGTTTTTTTTTTTTTGCTTTATTTACTGATTTTTAAACCTTTCCATGGAGGCCTTGTGTTTTTCACTGGTTGGGATTATGATATTATCTTTCAGTAGTCTAAAAGTTATATTTTTTAGAAGACTCCAAACTGATTCCTGCTTTGTCCTTGGTAAACTCCTTTAAACTCAAGCCTACAGTCTTTCAGCTCAGAGAACAAGATGTGTTTTGTTATTTTTCTTTTCTGTTTTCTTCTTCTGGGTCCAAATTTTGCTAAGCGTCATGCTTGCCAGTCTTGTGGTTTTAAGAGCATTAACTTCTAACATCTTTGATGGCCAATTGTATCATCATAAAGTGGAAATTAAAATCCCTGGGAGGAGGGGGTCAGGACTCAATATGTCAGTCATCCTTACCCTTTCAGATGCTGTGTAGCTCTGAGCCTATCCTTTTGATCAAGGGACCCAAGTCTAAATATAGACCTCAGGCTCCTACAGTGCTATCTAGGCTGTCTTTAGCATGAAGGTTATTGGACACGACCCAGGTTTTCAAGGTAGCACTTACTCATTTGTGAAAGCTCTTTGAACAGTGGGTTATGGGACAAATACAGAGGCCAGTTCCAAGGAAAGGATCAAAGTGTGTGTGTGTGCAAATGGGAGAAAAATATTGACTGATGAGGTTACCCTCAGAGCTTGTTTTAAGGTAGGTGTCCATAAAATAAACAGTGGGCTTTATGATAATCTCACATAGCTTCAGCAAACATTTACAGAGGCCCAGCTGTGGTCATTTCCCATTCCTTCTTAGAGTCTTCCTTAGATCCTCATTGTTGATAAGGCTAATATGCCTCCTCGGCTTAGTCTTCAAGCTGTGCAGAAGACTGGCTTTACTGAAATGTCCCAATTTTGTTTCCCCTATACCCAATATGGACAAATTCAACAGAACCGCCATATATGGGATGCCCATATATGCTTCAGCATTGCCAGAGCATAAATTTTATTTTTTTAAATCGTTCTCTATAGAGCCCTCCAGTAAAACTCAGTGTACTACTTTGTTTCCTAGATCTAACCCCCACGTTTACCTTTCTCTGAGATTTCTACCTCCCACTTCTTCCAAGGAGATTGTTCTCTTACCATCTGGCTCAGAGGCCTCTTCCCTGACCAAAACTCTTGCCAGTTTCTGTAACTCCATATCTGCTTCTCTTTGTGGGCCAGAGCCAAAAAGTTACTTGTGTGTTTCTTATGAAACATAGTTTACTGCATCAAGGTGATTTTTATCTGGAAGGAGGAAAACACATCTCCTGTATATACCCCCTTTTTAAATATATATATAACTGTGATAGGTGTTGGTTTATACCTTTAATCCCAGCACTCAGGAGGCAGAGGCAGGTGGATTTCTATGAGTTTTAGGCCAGTCTGGTCTACAAGAGCTAGTTCCAGGACAGCCTTCAAAGCTACAGAAAAATCCTGTCTCAAAAAAAAAAAAAAAAAAAAAAAGAAAAAAGAAAAAAATTACTTTGAAGTTTAATATAGAGCAATTCAACCTGCTTTATTATGTTAGCCTGTTGTTGTTCATTTGTATTTATGTCTGTCTTTAATTCCCTTGTGATTCATACTTTTAGAGGGTTGGATAAAAGTCTATTAATATATTATTGCAATCTGATTCTCTTAGTATCTGCATGTGCTTTATAAATGTGTTAAATATTCATCTTCGTGTTCCCTTTAATGTGGATTGCACCATCCAGCACTGTAGTGTTCTTTTTCTTTTTTGATAGATGCTTTTCACCCGAGTTCGCAGTCACCTGAGGTTTATGTCCATTTCCTTCCCCTCCTTCCTTCTCTTCTTTGTCCTACATGTCTTTCCTATCTTTTTGTTTTTCTCACACTGTGGATTGCTGGTTTATAAAGGTTTCATTTTCCCACAGAATGATCTTTGCAATTAAACTGCAAATGTGTTTCCTTTCAGTAGACAAGTTGATCTGCATAATATTTCAGAGACATCATGCAAGTGTTGGGTTATTATTGTCATTTTCTACTGTTTTACAATGTATAGATTAAAAAGTCAAGACATTTTTCTGAACTTTGTGTTTACTTTTTATTAGAGAAGTTTGTATTTTCATTACATTTATGCTAGTGATTATTAGATAATTAGAGAGAAATTTAACTAACCTTTAAAATTACCATTCTTCTCCAAAGAGCAATAATAAGCTAGTATTTTTCTTTTACACCTCCCTTTTCTGTCAGCTGATTTTAGGATTGTGAAATAAATTATTTAAAATTCCCTTGTGAGTTACCATTTTATATTGCTTTGTTCTTAGTTACCAAGGGAGTGAACTGTGTATTGCATGTCATGTCCTCCCTTAGACTTTGATTCATATTTAGAAAGTCTTGCCTCTTCCATACTGCTATGGTCTATATTATTTGTATTTTATTATGACTACGCAATCATATACTTGATTGAACCTTAGTACTGTAGCTAATTTCAGTTTTTACTCCAGACCTGTTGGCTCTCTCATGTGTGTATTCCATCATCTCTCGATGGCTACAGTTTATCTTTGAGCAAACTTGAGAAGGTCCCAAGAAAATAAGGTTTTATATTTTGTAAACTTCTGAGCATTGCTGCATTCATTATTAATGAATCTTTTTGTTTATAAATCTTATAGTTTCTTTCATAAAATGTTTCATGAGAATTATTCTTTCAAGGGTAGCAAGCTGAATGCACCAAAATATGTAAGGGTTGGATTTTTCCATCACTTTTTCTTTCTTTTTGTTTTTTGAGGCAAGGTTTCTCTATTGTAGCTTTGGAGACTGTTCTGGAACTTGTTCTGTAGATCAGGCTGGCCTTAAACTCACAGATGTCTGCCTTCCTCCTCCTCCTGAGTGCTGGGATTAAAGACATGCATCATCACCACCTGGCTTTCCCATACATCTTAGATCTTAACAATCAGATCTTTCTTGATTATATTATCCAAAGAGTTTAACTTTAGGAGGATAAAGAAGGAGGCTAAAAATAAATCTCACACTAGCTCAAAATTAGGTATAATAAAGGGTTATTTATTTAGGGGTAGACTCACAGATTACAATCCTCTGCATGAATGGGGAACAGAAACTGAATCATGCTGCCAGAAGAGAGGCCAGACCCATGCTTTACATCAACATATATAGTATAAGAGGCCACACCCAAGTGGGCAGGTAACTTAAAGGCTACTACTGGCTGTAAGAATTCCTACAGCACCTCCCCCTTTTGTTTAAATAAGAGAGTTTTAAGCCTAATACAAAATTATATACAATAAGAACAAATATCAAGCATAAAAATTAGAATTACAGGAGCTGGAGAGATGGCTCAGTGGTTATGAGCACTGACTGCTCTTCCTGAGGTCCTGAGTTCAATTCCCAGCAACCACATGGTGGCTCACAGCCAACTATAATGAGACCTGGCGCCCCCTTCTGGCTTG
>NW_026067899.1:7125416-7152295 GCF_014885135.2 Alexandromys fortis
TAAACAGAGGTAGAAGCATGCATGGATACAATATGACAAAATAAATTTGCCTAAGTATACAAATATTATAGACCAAAATAGGAACATATTCAATATAATTTAAGTTTGTATCAATATAAAAGAATCTAAACCAATGTAAATTGCCTATAAATAATACCTCACAATCTCTATTACTCACTATTATTATTAGTGTGAGTAAGCTCACACTAATCTATTATCCCATCTAATTTTCTTTCTTTTTTTCAAAGAGATCCCTGAGCCTACATAATTTCCCTCCCAACCCCCAACCCTATACCAATTATAATCAACCCCTAATTGATGTCCCTAACCTTGAGGACAAACTTTGTTGGGAGAGGGGACATTGTCTTTTAGAATTACTTCCAGCTGTCATGGGAGCGATGTCCTTTCTATGGGATCCTGTGAAAGTAAAATGATGGTTAAGTTCCAAGATTATTGTTTTGTATAATTGCAAATAGTCTCTGAGTATTCAGTACAGTTTTTCTGAGATTTTAATTTGGAGTTCTGAATGTTGTTAAAAAGTGCACCATTTCTGCTATCCAAGTTGGAACCATCTTGTTTTAGGGGCCCTTGGGAGTCTCCCTGACCAAGTACTCAAACTTTATACTAAGATTATATTATCAATTTTTTTCTTATGTTCAACCTTTCTGATTATCCTTTACTCTTGTTCTTGTTTGCTTCTGTGAAGATTTGCCTTTTAAATCTTTCAGTTTTGGAGTTGGGACATGTGCCATGGTGTGCATGTGAAAGTCAGTGGGCAGCTTGTAGTTTATCCTTTCTCTCTACTTTCTGGGTTCTGGGGTCAATCTCAGTGCCGATCTTGGAGGCAATCGTATTTACTCACTGAGCCATCCTGTCAGTCCAGTTCTTAAATCTGAAAGTACTTTTTAAAATAAACAAGTAGGTAATTTTTCTTCTCACTTTGGCTGACTTTTATCTCTGTCACCTCTTTGCCTGCAATTGCAATTTTCTTGGGGAATTTAATATACTGAAATTGGATCTTCATTTTCTGCTTGTGCAAATTCCATATTTCTTGCTACTGTTTTTCCAGTGTGCTGACACTTTTTTGGAAATCTTGGAAGAGGATCTTTGTGGGAGGCTTTGTGTTGCCTGTACTGCATTTCTGTTAAGTCCTCACTTCAGGCCCTGGGATTGTTTTTGGTGTGTGGTTCCAGGATCTTTACCCTGGGGTCACAAGAGGGTTGAGGACTACCTCCTTTCAGCTCTCATCCCTCCTCTTTCTCAAGTGCTTTTCAGTCTCTCATGAGTTTCTGGACATATCCTGTCACTTCTCATGTAAAAGTGATGGCTCTAATTCTGTTTTTATTTATTTTTAATAAATGCAACTCCAGGAATATTTTAGTTTTAGAAATTGTTTTAGTTTCCTTTCTCCATAAAGCATCACTTTTAACCCATCTCAGAATAAAAGGATGAGATGCCTTCTTTCTCAGCAAGGATATTATTCCCTCTCCTCCCTGCCCCTTCTTCATCTGTTCTCTTCATATCACTTGACGTTCTGAGGGGATGGAAAGAAAGGTAAGTACTTGTTTCACACACTCAGCTTACTTTTCTTAATAATATCCTTAAAAGAAATTACAAATGAAGGTGTTTAATCAAGATATTCATGTCAGCTGGGTGGTGGTGGCACTCGAAAGGCAGAGGCAGGCAGATCTCTGTGAGTTTGAGGCCAGTCTGGTCTATAAGAGCTAGTACTAGGACGGCCTCCAAAGCTACAGAGAAACCCTATCTTGAGAAAAACAAAAGTTTGCCTTTTCCCTCATCTGGTAATTCTCTGTACTTTATATCCTTAATCTTCCTAAACAGCATTCCTAAATAAAATATTGATCCTCCACATTAAGATAAAATCTATACCATAGTGTAGATGTTTATTCTGCAGATGGTAGTCATACTCTTTAGTGGTATAGCATGGATATTCCTATCTGTCTTGCTGCATTATTTTCCAGACTTTCTTTGAATAATTGTGTAGATTTTCCAACTAGGATTTACCTTTATTCTTAAATTCTTCATCATTTGGGTGAATTCTCTAATCTTATGTTTTCTTTATTTTACATTCAATTACAAAACTTAATACATTGTTTAAGTTTGTGTGTGTGTGTGCGGCCACTTAATCCACCTTGAAACAAAACCCCCTTGACAGGCTGAGATAATGGATCTAGGAACAACTTTTGGTAGAACAGGCGGGGACATTTTCAAATAATTGAATGAAGTGCACACCGTGATTCCCATCATCACTAGGGCTTATGGATAAGCCACTCGATTTCCTTTAAGAAGACATTTGCCGTGAGTAGTTAATCTGATGAGATATTCTAGGCGTTCTCCAAGAAAGGAAACAGCTGTTGGAGTGAAGAGGGGAAAGCCCTGTGGGTAGCACCGAGCTCATTGGTGTGAGGCGACAGCATGTGGTAGGCCTGAGAAGCAGCGGGCCTTAGAAGGATGGATGGTGACAGAGACAGAAGTTCTGTTTTTTTTTTTTTTTTTTCACATAGAGGTAGAGGCTGTGCACGCTGGCTGCTGTAATAAACTGCTTCTGAAACTCGTGCGTGCAGAACACTGTGCAGATTTAGCGTTCATGCCAGTAGCCGTGCCAAGAATGTCATGAAACAAAGATATGTGGCCGGGCGGGATGGTCCACGCCTTTACTCTCAGCACTCTGGTGGTAGAGGCAAATGGATCTTTGTGAGTTAGAGGCCAGCCTGATCAACATCAACATAAGTGAGTTCCAGGCCAGTCAAAGCTACGAAGTGAGACACTGTCTTAAAAAAACAAACAAAACAACAAAAAAGAAATATCCAATGCCCTGTAAATGAATATTTTTATGCAGAATTAGGCACACGTTAAAATAAGGGAGGCTTATTTTTGTGGCCTGAGAGACTAGTCTTTCCCCATCGACTGTGCAGGAAGATAAGTAATGTCTTCTCTACACAGAGCGTGCTCTGCTAGGTATTCTGGGAAGAGCAGGGAAAGTTAGTGCCTGAGTCCCACTGATAAGGAGTGTAGCTTTCTTAGGCAGAATTGCCTACAAACTGTGAAAGAATTTATAAGTTATTAAACCAATGCAATACTAAGCTCAGACCAAAACACAAGCAATGGATATAAAAATGCACAAAACAATAACTGCTATGACTTAGAAGGAAAGATGACCCCCTGGCAGAGTGATCTTTGATGTGGGTCTTTGAGAGAGATGATGTACCTGGAGATTCAATAACTTCCCTCTGGTGGGTAGCTCAGTAGCACCGTGTGTAAGGATAGATGAAGGGGTAGGGAAAACTTGGTTGGCTAAGAGGTTCATGTAAGACTTGGTAAAAAAAAAACAACATTTTTTTCTCCTTATACCCACCCCTTTGAATAATACAGTACATTTTGTAGATCATAATAATTACACTTGAACAATGAACTATCTGTCAAATGATTTAAAACCTGTAGAGG
Organism: Alexandromys fortis; assembly: GCF_014885135.2. Classification (NCBI taxonomy): domain Eukaryota; kingdom Metazoa; phylum Chordata; class Mammalia; order Rodentia; family Cricetidae; genus Alexandromys; species Alexandromys fortis. Next base: position 7,128,882 of record NW_026067899.1, read on the forward strand.
GTTGATATGGTAGACGTTGGTTGGTAAACTCAAGATCTGGATTCTGTCTTGATACGATGGAGTCCCTTTTATGGATTTGCACGCTCAATGGAGTAATGCAAAGCAATGCTAGTTTTAAGTCACCCAGACGTCCAGCCTGAGAATAAACTTGGCACATTCTCATAGATCCCCATTAGTTCTCAAGCTCTGTGCTCTTTTTTATTAATAATTTCTGAAAAAAAGTTTGGCTTCTTTCTTGGAGTCTGCTTTATCCTAATGTGCATTTTCTTCACCCGTGGTGCAGTATTGGACATTTAATAGCCATTAGTCTTGCCAGCTACAGAGTGTGATGCTTTAATTTAAAAGCTGATGTCTGTATTTTACTGAGTTAGTGATGTATTTTATTTAGTAATATACCTAATGTCTAATAATATGGGCACACAGTGGGTTATTTTCTTAATTAATAAAGTGAAATAAATGATTTTGGTTTTGGTGAAACACCAAGAAGATATTTAAGACTAAGATAATACTTTATAATATTTATGTTGAAATTGGGGATACAGTAAAGTAAAATATAATGAATTATATTCTTGAAATTATGTAGGTATTGAAGATTTTGTCAATATTGGCTCAGGATGATACCAGAATTTTATTTATCTTTTATTTCACAGATGGTAGCCCCATCTCTGCAGTCATTTTCTTTAAGATCACCTGCACACACACACACACACACACACACACACACACACACACACACACCCTCACACTCCACATGTGGACATCATGAAGGTCTGAAGCGAGTCAGCTAGATGGCTCAGTCAGTAGGTAAGGGTGCCTCCTGCCAGGCCTGTTATTTGGAGTTTGATTATTTCTGGACCCGCCCAATCAGTTGCAGAGGACAACTGACCTCTACAAGCTGTGCTCTGGCCTCTACACATGTGTGGTGGCATATGTGTGATCACAGATATGCACAATAAATACATGTCATAAAATTAGAGGGGATATTTAAATGGAAGAAGGTTCCAGTCTGGCAGAGTGGGAGACAGAGAGAGTAATAAGGTGAAAATGTCGATGTAGGTTTAGCAGAATGTAAATATTATTGTGGAATCATTGCTTCACGTAATGAATATATGCTGACAACTTTTCTCAGGATCAACCTAACTGAACAAGGATCAGCCTGATGTCCCCAACCAAGACCTGTCTGAGATTACCTACCTTAAGCACACCTACTGTCCCTGCTCCCAGACACTAAGCTGAGGGGACACTGGGCTTTGGGATTCAGAGTGGGGAGTCTGGATGGGCAGTGCCGCTCTCTCTTGAGAAAGAGGAGCTCAGTTTGTGCAGAAATCAGACTCTGCGGGACAGCGAGGTGCTCCTCGGGAAGAAGCAGTTTGCGCAGTGAAATGGGAAGTGTGTGCCTGGGTAGTCCTGTTGCCCCCGCCTGCCCTGTGATGCGACAGCCTGTCATTCCCTAGAGAAGACGATGTGCCTTCATGGCTGAGGGCAGTGCTCACTCAGTCTGTGGGCACTGCCGACAAGCACTCAGGGTTCAGCAGACTTTGCCGACGTGACAGTCCAGATTGACTTCCCAGCTGGGAAAGCTGATCAGTTTTTACCTGCAACTTTTTGGGACATTTTTGAGTGTTTCTTTCCTTCTTAATTGGAAACTTCCTTGTTAAGCATTATTCTTTTTGTTTTGTCTCGTTTCACTTGTGACCTTCCTCTAACCCCTGATTTTATTCTAATTTTTATTAGAATAAAAATTATAGGTATTCTAAGAAAAGTGAAAAGTTTTCCAAGGTTTAAGATAGCTTTTAGGAGCAGCTGTTTTTAAGTTTTTTTTTTCTTTAAGGTGCTGAAGTGCGCTAGATTGTGCAAATCTCTGCTTACCCTAAACATGTGTGAAGATCGGACCAGATATCATGAATTCTCCTTTTTCTATTCCACATTATTTCTACTGATTGCTAGACTTGTGTCTGGTAGGTAATATTCAACAGGATATGACCTTGAGAATGGCCAGAAGTTTCACAGTTGAAGCATTTCTGTTGTTTGGGCTATGATCTGTATCACTTATATTAAAACTAGCCTTAAAACTTAGGGCATAAATTAAAATACTTTGCTAGTTTTCAGCCAGAGTTTCTTTCTGAGCTGATGCTGCAGTTGGAGCATTTATTAGTTTTGTGAGTAGCGTAAGTAAGTTTGCTTCACTTACGTAGTTATATACCTCAACGTTTCTAACGTAATGTAACGTATGTAAACAATGTAAAGAGTTTTCGTATCGCCTCATGTTGAAATGCTTTGGCGAAACAGCTGTTTAGTCAACAAAGATGGCATTGAGTTGCACTGTTTTGGAAAAAAAAATGTGAACGGAACTAGATGCCTGTTAATCTGGGGCTCTTTAAATATCATAAACAAAAGTATCCGAATGAGTCTCCAAGGACAAAGGCGGGGTTCTGGGAGCTGTGATTGGCTACTGCCCTGTCCTGTCCGCTGCCATCCTTAATTGGCTTTGGGTAGACTGGGCTCACAGGGGCAGGGTGACATTTACTACTCCCCTAGAGCTCCTCTCCCTGAGCCTTGAGATTCCCGAGGAGTTACCATCAAGGACTCCTTTCATTTTGTCTATGAGCTCTCAGAGAGGACCATACTCGAAGGGCAAGCATGAGCCTGAGTGCAAGAAGAGTCACTCTGCCTGCAATAACGCCACTAGTTCTACAGAAGAGGGTAGGTGGCTTGTTTGGCTTTCTCCGCCCTTGTCATTTTTTCTGCCTGCCTTGATTTTTCTGTTCCTGTGTATTTACTGCCAACTTGGAGCCTTACATAACCGTGAGAGAAGACTAGAATGCATTGAGACTACGGGTACTTAAAAAGACATATTATTGGAATTAGCCCCGGTGCGGGGAAACGCTGCCAGGACATCCCTGTGGTAAAAATACCTCTATACAAAAGCCGCTGGTCTCAGTTACGGTCTGTTGTGATTTAGAGATTACATACAGTGAGCGTTCCCCCTTTCATTCTTCCCTTCTGTAACTTCAGGCATCTCTGCCCTTAGTTCAACAGGAAATCTGCTCGCTGTTGGGGGTCTGTGCTTGTGAAGGGACAGCTTCTTTGTTTGCCTGAGATTCGTAATGCACCCACCTCTTCATTGTGGGGAGGGCGGTGTAGCATTTCACGCATTATCTTCATGTGTCTACCCATTTCTGTGGGGGTTTCTGTTTGCTCACGAAAGTTTCCAATAAATTCTCCTAGGAAAGGGCTTTCTATTAATTATTAATACAGTGAAACCCATGTGTGAAAATAGTAGTGTTTTTTAAAAAGATCCCTTTTGTGTCTTACTTGGGACATTTCATATTGCAAGACTGTATCTGTCCCATGTGATGGAGTCACAGCAGGCTTCTCTTGCCAGCACACCAAGATCCTCCAAACAACTGACAGGGTCACCGTCGCGGTGTAGAGAGTGAAGCCATGGTGACTTCCCTGAATGGTTGTAGTGGCATAAGAAAGTCTAACTTTCCTTTCTCCACTCATCGTTTTTAAAAGTTAACTGTTAACTATTAGTGCATTCCATTAAGCCAAAGGTCGTGTTTTGACTTACGTGAAACAGGATAGATTGAAAAGCAAAACAAAACAAACTAAAAAATCTTTTTAAGAAAATAATTTTTTATTGCTTTTAATTTTTAGCTTTCAGCTTATTTTTTTTTTAGCTGTTCAACTCCTAGTTACTAAGTCCATTATTCTCGTCAATGGCAGAGCTGCATTGCAATTTTGCCAATATGTGTAATTTTACTTGATGGTTTTCTTTCATCTTAAGCAAATTTAATTAAAACCTTTTCCTTTAAGCTTGACTCTCCGTTTTGGCTTAGATTTCATTGCAGTGTGAGTTGTTTTTTTTTTTTTTTGAGGGTTATGCATGTAGGAAAAGTAATATGAATCTGCATCCAATCCATGCTCTGTTAGAGTTTTTCTGCCCAGTTAATATTACCAGATAGGCTCACCATAACTCCACCGTGTGCATATTCTTTGGCCATTAATTGGATTGGTTGCCTGTTGTCTGGAGTCCCTTTCTAGCGGAGCTGTGTTGGTCCATCACATCAGGTCACATTCTGTAGATAAATGGCATCTGCAGCAGGATTTGGGGCTATTGCTCTGTGACCCTAACGTGTTGCCTTGGTTCTAGTTAACATTTGCAGTTGTCTGTTTTGTTTTTGTCACACTGGATGAAACCATGGGAAAGGGTGCCGCCATTTCACCTGAGCACTAGCAAAGGCAGAATTGGTAAGAACAAAGCTTTGCTGGAAAGCAGCAACAGCGTAGTAGGCTGAAGAGAAAACGCGGTGGCTCTGGACAGCAGCACGTTCTTCTGCTTTCTTACTGAGAATTTCTTATCAGATTGTCATCGTAATAACTGTGTGCATCAAAATTCCCAAAGGCCGGCTCTGTGAATGTGTACTGACACAAGGTGGCACGTCCTTAATTTTCTCAACATATTTAGGCCATTTAGCCCCCCCCCCGACCCCCCAAAGATCTATTTGTCTACCCGATTGGTTTGATAACCTCAGAGGTTTTTGCCTTTTAAATTTTAGAAAATTCTTCTTTTTCAGACTAAAAGACACCCACCTGCTATGGTCACACAGTTTCTAAGTTTTCTTTTTCTTCTCTGAAGATATGAAAATCTTCCATGCCTGTCATTTTTCGTATGCCATTAAATCTAAAGTGATTTTGCACTTAGCATGTGGTTCATTAAGTCACCATTTGGTCCTCAGCACTACCTTCCTCCCCAGCAGATCTGACAAATAAGCACAAGCAAGCTAGAATATTGTCAGGGAGTGAAATTTCTCCTCTTTCCCAGAAGGCTCTGTGCACACATTTTTCTTAGAGCTGCGCACCCTGGATGAGTGGTCCTTGCCAGACAATTGAGCAGCTGGAATCCCTATCATTTCAAAAGCCAGGAACATTTCTGAAAAGCCCTTGAGGAGAGGGTCCTTATCAGCCAATGTGTCCTTCTGCTGTGGCCCTGGGATTCTCTTGGAGTGATTAGAGGCTGAATTTGAAACATAATCCTTTATTCAGTACAGGGCTTGTTTATCTCTGAGAGAGGTCTGGTAAATTCTGACTAGTAGAAGGAAGAGAAAATTTCGACTTCCTCTAATTCTATAAGGATTTGAGCTCATGGATTTCAGAAAATCCGAATTTTAATGATGAAAATGTTTCATCAGACCTCTGACTGACTCTCACCTCAGCATTTTTTTTTTTAAAGATTGACTACTAGGTGGTGGCTTCCCCCTTTTCCCAACTCCTCCTCCTTCATTTTCTCCTACTTTTTTTGTCTCTTTTTTCAAAATGAGAAGACTGAGTCTCTTGGATGTTTAATACCTTATACAAGGCCACCCAGAAGGTCAATGACAAAGCTAGAAATAGAATCGAGGCTTTGTAACTTCCATGGTGTTTTTCCGAGATGTGTGTTATGTCCTGAAACCAACCTGTAAGTGAAATTGCCATATGGTGTGTAACGTTACCATCGTCCTCAATTCTGGATTGAGGGAAGGCAAATCCTTACAGTCATCTACGCCTCCAGCAACTCCCATATGTTCTAGTGCAGATCATATTTTATGTAGAAAGTGGTTGTTATGCCCCTCCTCCCCCTTTCTTTCTGCCTCTCTCTCTCTCTCTCTCTCTCTCTCTCTCTCTCTCTCTCTCTCTGTGTGTGTGTGTGTGTGTGTGTGTGTATGGGAGAGAAGAGACAGAGCGACAGACAGAGATACACACATATGTGCACACACAGGCAGGGGGTGGGGAGGATGAGAGAGAGAGGTTTAGGATATTATACTTGTACTAAGACTTTAGATTGGCATATTAATTAAACCAAGAAAGATAACATTTTAAGGTCACAGAATTAATAGTTGAGTATTTTACTGTAGAAAATAAATAAAGCATAAAATGTCTGCAAGATCAGAAGAGCCCATTCCATATTTTAATTCTGCAGCTTGTAGTATTTGATGCCCTCTGCTCGATTAATACTGCTTTTCTGATTATGCTTGCAAATGATCTTGCATCCACGATGCATCTTACCTTTGCAGGAAGCATTCTTAATAAGCACACAGCGTCTTAAAGTAGTTTCAGAAATGAAACAAGTGGGGAAAACCCAATTTTTACAATATACTTTTTCTTAAGACCCAAGGCCATCTGTAAGTGGGTTTTCTGTTTTGATACAAGATAGTGTCTTATTATGTTCTAACCATATTTCTCAAACCGTGGGTCACTGCTGTAATTCCAAATCATCATATTACTGTTTTTTCCAGAAAGTTTTGAGCAGATTCAAACCTGCTCAGGGAGCACGTGCTCCAGGTCTGGCTGACCACGGAGCTGCCCAGTTTCCCAGGAGCCTTCAAGGGCTCCGTCCACATGAGACGACGTTAACCCCAAGGGCTCAGTGCTCCAGCTCCCAGGGTTGCCTCTCCAGACCCCAGGGTTGCCTCTCCAGACCCCGGTGCCTCCTGCCTTCTTTCCCAAATGCTGTTGTCTAAGACTCTACCCAAACTCTAGACTTATTCCAAGTCCTCTAAAAGTGCCTCTGCTTTTCTCTTTGGTGTCTTAATTCTGAATGAAAGGGCATGCCTTTGTTACTCAGCAACCATGTCCTGCGACATTATTTTACTGTTGTCTATTATCATACTAAAATCTTTGTAGCCTTCATGTGTATTTATCCAAGGCCCCTAAACTTTTGAGATTTGGCTTTTTAGTCTCTGTGTGCTTTGTTATTATTTATTTATTTGTTTGTTTATTTCAGTATTTGTTTTGAAGATTTATTTTTTATCAATTCAAATTAAATATTTTATTTTGCAGTTCTAATTTAACACTTTGGTACTAATGTGCAAAATTTAACTTTATGTAACCAGGAAGGTACAGAGACATGGCTCGAACAGGGAAGTGATTTGTTTTCTTACACTTTGCTGTAAAGATCAGTCCACAGCTCATCCAGCAGTGCCGCGATGTCCTCAGGCAACCAAATTCTCTCTTGCTTAGTATATGCTCCCTGATGTGGGTCCCGTTCCCTTTTATGGAGTGATAAATGTGAATCCCCAGGCGTCCAGTTCACAGCTTTGGCACGGAGGATGGATGCACAAGGCAGACAGGCAGACAGGCTAACGGGCCAGTGCTAACTCATGTTAACGTGACACTCAAGAACAAACCAGAGTTTAGGCTTACTGGCTGCGCCTAGACCTTGTTGGGTAACCTCACACAAAGCACTCTGGGAAAGCAGGCTTGGAGCTCAATGTGCTACTCTCCTCACCAGCATCAGCACTGATAATTTCAAACAGGTCTACTGTGTTTACATCATTTTCCTCCCTCCTCTCCTCTAGTCCTTTATATATCACCCCTGTTCCTTCTCAAATTCATAGTATGTTTTTCTTTATTATTGTTTTATGCACAAACACACATGTGCACAAGTGCAGAGAAAGAGAGAGAGATGTACACACATATACACACATAAATAAATATGTATATAGAACCTAAGGAGCCAATTAGTGATACTTTTATGTATAGGGCTGATATCACTTGGTATTGGATAATCATTTAGGAATCCTCCCTCTTTCTTCCAGAAGTCACTAATTTCCTGTAGCTCTTCATCTAGGAATGGGGATCCATGAGATTTACCCCCATCTACGTTGTCTTGTTAACTGATGATGCTATTGTGGTCTTGTTTAGGAGAGTACATTGTTGAGATATTTTTGGGTGCAGCTTCCTGTTTTATATAGAAATTATTGTATCACAGCAGAAGTCCTGGTTCTTTGGCTCTTACAATCTTTCTGATCTCTCTTTTCTGATGATTCTGCGCCTTGGATCCAGGAGTTGTGTTGTAGATTATCAGTTGTGGCTGTGCACCACCACAGGCAATGTGCAGATTTCAATGCAATACTATCAAAATACCTATACCATTCTTTACAGAAATGCAAAACCATCCTAAAGTTCATACGTAGCCAAAAAGACTCCAAAGCAACTCTGGACAAAAAGAATAATGCTGGAGAGATGACCATTTCATATTTTAAGTTGTGTTACAGAGCCAGCATTACATTGGCACAAAACAGATATGAAAATAAATGGAAAAAAAGAAGATCCATACATGAATATGTGTAACTTATATCTGACAATGGTGCTGGGAAAACTGAGTATCAACATGTAGAAGGATGAAATTAGACCCACATCTGTATGTCCAGCACAAAAATAAGCTTCAAACGGATCATGATATGAAACCCCAAACAATGAAACTTCTAGAAGAAAACATGGACAACATCCCCCCCCCCCCCAAGGCATAGGGATAGGACAAGGGTTTTAGAATAGATCTCCTTTTTCCCAACAATGAAGGCGTCCATCAGGATTCTTTGGAGAGGAACAAATGAAGGGTGGCCTTGAAGCCCAGCTAGCCATCCCTACCACAAGTGCCTCCTCTGTCCCTGGCGTTCAGCAAATATTTGTTATGATAGCATGTACCAAGTTTGGTGGTGTGTTTTGGAGGAAATTGGTTCTGTGCTTGTGCATGGGTGGCAGGCAGGCTAATTGGGGAGACGGCTGATTCTCTGAGTGACCAGGGCCATGGATGTCTACAGGTGGTGTTTTGGTTTAGATGGAGTCTTGCTTGGCGGGTACAGTCAAAATTATTCCAACTTTTTAAATCTTATTTCTGCTCGCCCTTGATTTTCTTTCTGCTCATGTCGTTTCTATCAGGGTAACTTGACTTTGTCCTTAACTCAGGAGGGTGGCAACCGGAGCACTGTTTGGGTTATGTTTACACAGAGTGTCCTTTTCCTTGAGAAATAAGGTTTCAGTAAACATGCCTTCGTGGACATTGTGTGTTTTAGAGGCAGAAAGCCTGGCACCTGAACTCAGCACTCTCTCTTAACCCGTGGAGCGACCTTAGGTCTATCCTTTCTTACATGAGAGCCAGTTTCTCTGTGTTGCTCACAGTGCTGGGTTTACATGGACACATGGTGCCCATGACAAAGACAAATATTTAGAAGAACTAACACATAGTAGAAGGCCCACAAATGTGCATCATTTCCCTGACCCAAGCAAAGGCAGGAGCTGTGTTTTATGTTTGTTTGTTTAGATTGGTTTTGATCTGCTGTCATTGTAGTTGCTGAGAGACAGTTCCCCTATGTAGCCTGGAATAGCTTCAACCACAAGTTCTCTCCTACAGCATCCTGAAAGCTGAGAGGGCAGATATGCATCACTGTGCTGTGCTTGGTTTCAAAATACCATGTTTTGTTAGCTTCATAAGCAGTATCAGTTATACCTAAAAACTTTGATGCTATCAGGAATTTAAACTTCCTTCTACAGAGGTTACCTAGAACTTTTTGTTGTAGCAAATGAATTCAATAAAAGCGTATTGTCCTTGGTATCATGCCGGGCCAGAAGAATGACATACTTTGCCAATTCTGTTCCCACTGCTGACTTTCTGTAACTGTATTTATGAGCTGCTGCAGAACTTAAAAAAAATTAATTGCTGGTACACAGACTTCATATGTATCTCCCTCTCATCTAACTTTTCTGGCCGCATAACTTGAAACACCACAAGATCTGCAGTTGGATTTTTCTTCTTGTCAGGGGTTGTTAGTCAGGAACTTACGGACTGTGTGCTTGTGCAAGTCAGAGTTGTATGACGGCCAAAAAGTTGGCAATGTTTGTAGCCTAACTGTGTGACAGTGGGCCTGTGTAACCTTTGATCACGACATGGGCAGCAGAGGTACAGTGTTATTCTATACAGGCAGAACACACTTAATTTGAAAATCCCAAATGTGAAATACTCCTAAATTTAAAGCAAAACTAATGTGCACCAAAGGCACTGACTAGAATTGTGAAGTGCAGATGAAGCATGAAAGATTCACGTGTATCCAGAGGATTCTTACTTTAGGATAGCACATTGTGGATGCACAAATGCTCTGAAATGAAAGGGAAAGAAAAGAAGAAAGAAAGGAAGAAAGGAAGAAAGAAAGAAAGAAAGAAAGAAAGAAAGAAAAAAAGAAAGAAAAGAAAAGAAATTTGATACATTTTCCACTCAAGCACTTGAAACAAGCGCTATCAAATGGCAGTTACCATTATTTGTGTCAACATGTTTTTTGTGAAAACAAGATACTGAGATTTCTCAATGTCAAAACAATGTTGGGATTTCTCAATGTTGTTTCTCTTTATTATTCTTAGAGTTTTATCCCTTAGGGTGAAAAACCACAGGCCAGGGTCTATTCATCATCTTTATCCATCCATCTACAACTTGGTGCTTTTGGTGAGTTAGAAGACTCCCTGCCTTCCCCATAGACCAGGGGAAACCAAAGCAACTGTGATCCATTTAGCGCCAAGTCATTTTCTTTAGCCTTTGTAAGACCCTAACAAGGTCGGTGGCCAAACCTGTTCTGCTTGAACAAGGTTGGTTTGGAGGAAGGTCATCCCCAAAGCTCCCACTAATAAATGACAGGGGGCCGGGTTATAAGCTTGGCCTCTCTTTCCAAGACAGAAAACTGTCACAGAACAACCTGGACACACATGCTGCAAAGCAAGCTTCATGTAATAGCTGAGAAATGCATACTGCATGGCCTGGCTCTGCAAAACAGCCTGGGCATACACATTGTACACCTCTGCTCTGCACAACACCCTAGGTGCACACAGTGCATGGCCTTGCTTCACACAACAGCCTGGCCACACACTGCATGGCTCCATTCCACTCAACAGCTCCTCTTACCTGTTCTCTTCACATGGGACAATTCTCACCTCTTTTGCCATTCTACTTTTTGCCCTCTGATGACTGCTCCTTGCTGTGTCCTCAGTCTTACAAGCCAGTGACTAAACTAGCTTGTCAGAGTACCCGAGAATGCACTTAGGGATGGAAGGGTTTCTCGAGACTTAATCACTGTAGACTCACTTTGCTTTAAGCATTACAACACTACTGCTAATACACAATACATAACCTTGAGCGCTGTTAGCTCTTTGTACATTTTAAGGTATGAGATGAGGAGTCTACGAAGTAGAAGATGATCGGTTGATCCTTTCCAGTTTGACCCAGATCAAATTGCAGTATCCCCAACACAGCAGACACCTGGGCTGTAACTCCATGGGAACAGGCACGGAGCCTCACGTTATTTTGTAAACCACAATGCCTGGTCCATGCCTGGCACAGAAGGCTGATTAAAAATAGCTGGGGTGATGGACAGTCTCATAGTCTCAGACTCCTGCTTGGGGCAGTCTGAAGGGTTGGCTCTCTTGGCTGTGCCCCAGCCCCATGAGCCAGAATTTAAAAATAATAATCTCGTGTTGGCAAGGAAATAAGTAGGACTTTTGGTAATTTCAGATACTACCTCCCCGCCCCCAGAAAACAGAAAGATTTCCACCCTGCAGGGCATTAAGAATGCTCAGTCTTCAGACAGTTCCAAAAGAGCAATGGAAAAATCGTGTTGGCAATAATCCCATTGTCAGAAAGTGATTATCGACTCATCGCTCTGTTTTACATCATAAGAACTCAGAAGACAATTTCCCCTCCCTCCCTCTTCCGCCCTCTTTCCCTGGTTGTAATTTTCAAGATATATATATTTCTTTTATTATTCATTTATTTAGTTTTATGTCTATTTATTTACTGTGTGTGTTTGGGGTGGGGCATGGGTATCCTTCCCGGGGTCAGAGAATAGCTGTGGGAGCCAGTCCTCTTCTTCTGCCCTCTGGGTCAGTATTTTATTTAGGTAGCTGACTTGGCAGCAAGCTGAGCCATCACTCCAGACAGAAATCTATTTGGGGGCAGCAGGGTGTCTGTGTTTGTACCAACTCAGAATAAAGACTCCCTCTACTGGCTGTTTCTAGATTTGCATACTTTCTGACCAAAGATTTCTGACCAAAGGGAAAAAAATGAAACTTCCTTCCTTCCTTCCTTCCTTCCTTCCTTCCTTCCTTCCTTCCTTCCTTCCTTCCTTCCCTCCCTCCCTCCCTCCCTCCCTCCCTCCCTCCCTCCCTCCCTCCTTTCTTTCTTTCTTTCTTTCTTTCTTTCTTTCTTTCTTTCTTTCTATACCTTTTACATGAGTTTAAATGTTTAACAAAAGCCAGAATTACAGCATGGATATAATTTGATTGTCCCTAGAATTGTCACAGCATGGGGATGTTAGGATCTGAAAAGTAATTTTTTTTGGGGGGGGTGCTATTTTAAGTCTATAGAGTAACACGTAAATATCACAGAAAGACTGTACGTAGCATATATCATTGACTGCTTGGCACTATATATTACATGAACATATTATTTCATATATCTCCAGTTAAAATACTATAGACCTTTTGTGGTAAGCTTCATGTGAGTTTCTGAGACATTACATTGTAAACAATGTTGTAAAAATCACCGAAAGCCAACAGTTCCTCACAGTGCAAGGATCGACACCACACGTCTCAGTAAGTGTGATATGGTTGAACGTGTCGTGTTTTCTTTCCCCTTGCAGTCCCTTTCTCCCTGTGATTTCTTTCCTCTCTACTCTTCTCCGTTTGTCCATTTTCCTCTTAGTGGGAACTGACTTTGAACTTTTCACCTAGACACTTAGTGGTTATTCTGGGAATAAACGGTTCCTTAAAAATTAAAAGGAGAGGGCTGGAGAGGTGGCTCAGTGGTTAAGAGCATTGCCTGCTCTTCCAGAGGTCCTGAGTTCAATTCCCAGCAACCACATGGTGGCTCACAACCATCTGTAATGAGGTCTGGTGCCTGCTTCTGGCCTGCAGGCATACATGTAGAAATTGTATACATAATAAATAAATAAATATTTAAAAAAAATTAAAAGGAGATAGTTGGATAATACTGTGCCCAGCATAAGCTTGAGCAGTGTGTTCCTCCCTTAAGTATGAGTAAGTGTTAACACTTGAGGTTTGTGCCTTGCAGAGAAAAGTTAGTCCTAATGAATTTCATGTGTTTTAATGTTGAGGGAGGCTGCTTGGTTTTTCTGGGTGCTCAGCCCCGAAATAATCACACAGAAACTGTACTAATTAAATCACTGCTTAGTTTATTAGCTCTAGCTTCTTATTATATATTATATAATTCTTATATATTAATTTAACCCATTTCTATTAATCTGTGTTTTGCCACATGGTTGTGGCTTACTGGCTAAAGCTCCGGCATCTGTCTCTGGCAGGGCTACGTGGCTTCTAACTCCTTCTTTCTCCCAGCATTTAGTTTAGTTTTCCTCATCTACCTCTATTCCCTGAGCAGGCCCAAGACAGTTCTTTATTAACCAATGGTATTTACAGCATACAGAGGGAAATCCCACATCACTTTAAAGCACTGACTATTCAGAGACATTGTCATGAATGAAGTCGTTGGGTACTTAGTGTGGGATTTGTAACTTAACTCTCTATAGCACACTTTAGATTCAAATGCACAGAAATGTAGTGTGTGTGTGTGTGTGTGTGTGTGTGTGTGTGTGTGTGTGTGTGATTTGTGCGTATGTATGTGGGAGTAGCTTAGGGTGAAAGACTAGGTGTGAGCCAGGTCTCATGTGTGGCAATCTGAAATCTCTTTCTAGGTCAACGTTAAGACATGCCCACTACTGAGGCAACATAGGGCCGTTTTTGCCTGATGCAGGAAGGTGAACTAATTCGGTACATTCCAAGTCTTCCCCAGTGCATCTGGGTCTGTTTGAAAAACTAGATCCCTGGTTCTGCAGGTCCTTGAGTCTTGAGTCGGTTGTCGTTGACTAGGCACACCCTGTAACTGTCCAAATGAAGCAAAAGAACAAGCAAATGGCTGCTAAGCCGGTGTTCCTTCACAGGAAACTCATTGACCCTCCATCCTAAAGTGGGCTTGAGCATAAAAGGTTAGCAGTGAACTTAAACACCCTGTGTCAGTAGAGCCTCGAGAGACCTGCCTACTCAAACTAGATCTTCCAAATGTGATAAGAGAAGGTCCGTGGTAGATCTGCTTTATCAGATCAACCCTTTCCACCACCATGAGACTACTCAACAGTCTATTCTCTTGCCACTACTGCACAATACTATACAACACTTGTATTTTTACAAATTATTTCTACATTCACTGCTAGTTTTGAGAGGCGCCTTGTAATTTGGGTGTTGTAGACATGATCCTCCATTATAGTGGCACCAAGGGAAACAGGTAGGTGCCCAGCAGATCTAGGTGAGGTCACCCTCCCCTCCGTGGTGTGTCGGCAAGGGTGAAGCTCCATTAGTCATGTGAAGGCAGCCCCGGTGTCTGCACTTTGGACTGTTTTCTGCAAAATTATTATTACTATTATTATATTTGCTTTTTTCCTTCTCAGTACCTTTTCTCATTATATCTTCTCCAACCCCATTTTTCTCTATGTGTTTTAACTTTTCACACAACCCCAAATGTGACAATACACTACTGTCATCCCTTGCTTGGCCTTTGTTCAGCTGAGAAATGCCATGAAAACTTGCTAATATTTTGTCTTTGGTCTCTGTGTGTGGTTTCAAACCTGAGGGCTCAATACTGCTCCTGTGGAATCCCTCATGCCTCACACGGGGCCACTGACAATGGCTTCATTCACCAAGGAATAGCTGGGATAACTGTTTCAATTGTCCACTATAAGCTCTGTGCTCCACTAGCTGCTAGGGCCATCAGAGGAGGCAGCTATAACTTTGATGTCATGTGGCATTCTGAGTAGCAAGGGCTTTTGATGCTGATGGCATAGGTACACCAGACATGGGGCAGACACTCTGTCCCTAAACTGAAAAGGTCATTGAAATAATGGCGTGTCCGGATTTCTCATAGAAATAATGGCGTGTCTGGATTTTAGAGAAGAAAAGTAGGTTGTAGGGAGAGATGGTTTGTGTAGTGCCAGTGGTATCTGCGCTATTGCAAAGGTTCTGTGTTCTAGAAAGTGCTCTGCTCTTGAAAGCAAAGGAGGGGGGAAGGGTCGTTGGAGTCAGGTGGGCGGGGTGGGGGCTGCACAGGGCCCTGTCTGTCAGTTCCTGAAGGTCAATGTTAGTGACATTTACCTGTTTTGAAGTGCACTAACTAATTAAAAATTCAGTTTGTGCTCAGGTATAATGCTTATTAAATATTTCTCTCAAATGTAAGACTTTATTATGTGTTTCCTCCAAACCATGTCCTCCTTTGCTCTCAGTATTTCACACCTAGGGAAAGAGTACAGTAGAGACATAGAAAGTAACAGCGCTTCCTGAATATCAGGGGCTTTTGGAGCAGAGCCGTTTTAGAGATTCAATGTTTGAAAAGCAGATTTGGATGACTTCATTATTTCCATTCCCTTAAGCAAACACACAGGCTTGTTTAATTCAAAACTCCTACACTGTCTCCTCTTATCTAGGGCCACAGCATTCCTTATTTAGAAGAATGTGAAGATTCAAGGCTTCTCTGACCTTGCTATAAAAAATGCTCGTATAATTTAAATACATTTCCCAATCTGTTAAAAAACAACAAGAAATCACATATCGCATGTCCCACCATTGCTAAAGCCAGTCGGTTGCTATTCTCTGGATCCAAGCAGGATTTCTTTCTTTTGGTGTGCAATTTCCTGTGGTATTAGTCTTCTCATCCTATTTTCTTCACATTATAAATCAAGCTGGGAATTTGGGGCACTTAACTAGAAATGAATAATATCCTTTTATTAAACAGCACGATTATATAAACTTCAGCCCCTTTTAGCTTTTAGGCTGTAGAGGAAACAGGATACTAATATTATGTTCTACGGGACCTGAAGAACAGTGTGCTGTTTGTTTTCCCACGATCCTTAACAGTCCAAGCTTGAGTTTTACACACAGCAGGCCTACGGCTTCTGTGAGGAGTCGATTTCTTTTTCTTGGATAGGAAGGTTTTAGTGTAGTAATGCTTTATGCAAGAGACCAAACTCTGCTTGAGAGCTGAGGCTTAGGTTATCTTTTCTGTCTTCACATGTTTAAAGGCGATAAATGGACACTGAACAGAGGTTTCGATTGCCTTTCTGCACTAGAAGGAGGACAAATGCTCTTGTACTGCATAGGTTCTAGAGACCCTAGGATTATGCTGCAGGAAAATGACAACTTAGGTAAAACCGCACCCAACTCTGACACACACACACACACACACACACACACACACACACACACACTCCACAAGCATACACATTCATACACACAACAACATATGCCCCACAGGTACACACACATACACAAATACACACTCACACACCACATACCTTACACATACACACTATACATATACCACTCAAACATGCACAAACATGTTTAAACATACCACCCGCATACACATGTGCATAAACATTCAACACACATATATATACACATAAATACATATACACAGAAGTAATGATTTGAAAAACATCAGCAGTTTTTTTTTTTCTTCAAAATCCGGCTTTGGAAATGGAATTCAAACCAAAGTATTGTTTCTTTTCAATACATATTGTTTTATGAAATCAATAACACTTATTCCATGAATTTCAGTTGCCTTCCGGCCCAAGTTCACAAAAAGTTTCTTTTGACTTTGCTTCTGAAATTTAATTTAGTGGTACTTCCGTGCTAGTGACAGATGTAACTGATAGGCATAATAAAATAATGAGGCTCTCAGGTCACATGTCTCAATTCTTGACAATCCTGATCATTTGTGACAGTGGAGGAAAGCAATGGCGTCCTGGGTGGGTGGGTAAACTGTCTGCTTCCCGGCCTTCTTTTCTGCCATGTGCTTTTCTTGCCCTCGGTTACCGTCGTGCATACCTTCTGAGTGTCTCCAGCTTTTGCATTTCCGTAGCTTCCGTGAAATGAAAGGTGGAAATGGAAAATAAGAAACAGGCCTCTCTAGCACCAGGTGATGAGAGTTTGCTGTAAGAAAATACACAGGGCAGTCGGGAAGCTGCAGGGGTCTTTGCAGCTCACCCATCCTTCTCCAGGCACCCTGCCTGGGTTCTTGGCTCAGGGACACACCGTTGCTCCACTGAATCCGGCTATGCTCACGTGACTGTTGGCAGGAGCTTCTTTCAGAGTCTGGTCAAATACACTGTAAGCACAGCAGCGTGGGCACAGTGGGTGTGTCCTGTAGAAAGTCAGCCCTGGTCTAGTCCAGACCCAGATGTAGGAGGCATGCCCTATAAGCAACAGCCTACCACGATGATAACACAGCACCGTGAAACTCCACACAAGTCACCAGACAGGGAACTTCTGAGAGATAGATGATGGTGGGAAAGGAAGTTCAGCTACAATCCTGATACTCCATGGCCGCCTCGTTGGCTTTGCAACTCCGGTCTGCCATATTGAATCAGTTCCAACTTGGAATTGTTTTCTTCCCACTAAAAAATTGTGTGTACCAAGAACGTTCCTCAGCAAAGATATTTTTGAGTAATTATATTTACTGTGGTGGAAAATAGTTTCAAACTGAATGCCAAGAAGGTTTATTGAATGGTGACTGTGTGTAGAATGCAGGTAGGCTTTACAGTTGATGCTGACTGTATCTGCTTGGCAGGGCTTGATTAAACCAGGATGACCTAGGGTAGCTCACTGGGGTACAAATGTAAATAGTGAATAAAGAGAAACTGCCCTGGGGGTGGGGGCTTGCTAGCACAGGTGGGAAGGATACATCAGAAGCCCTGAACATTCAAGACAGCCTTCTGGAGAGTTCATTTGCTTTCAGGTGAAATATGAGTAGGCATTTCCCAAAATAAACATGGGGGACGATGTAGAGCACAGAAGTGGGTTCCAGGTGGAGCGTCACATGTTACAGGAAAAACAGCTTAAAGGAGTATGTCATGTTTTTTTTATCCCCTAGGATCACAGAGTGACCCATTCCGTAAAACCTTGATTGCTACCAAGAGATCCACAGCCCTACTCTGATCACCCCCCCCCCCAAAGGCCAGAGCAGAGGTCATCCTACCACTCTGGGATTAGGGTTTCAGCATATGAATTGTGTTGGGCACAAACATTCAGCATATTGCCATGTGACTTCTTCTCTGAGTTGCATCTACCACTGTGTTTCTGACCAGTAGCGGCTCTGGTCTACATCTCAACACCTACAGCACTGAAGGAAAGAGATCCCATACTATGATTGTTAAACAGATATCTGTATGAGTTCTGCTGGCTCTTACACACTGGCCTCTCTCATTTCCAGATCCCTGGCTTTCCCAGTTTTGGGGTTCCACCAAATCCAGCCCCAGAACTTCAGTAGAGTGTGTCTGAGATGGAGGAGGAGTAGCCACAATTGAAAAGATAGCTGATCATGGCGATGGGGAAGCGGGGGTGCTTAAAAAAGGAATGACAGTTATAAAAAGAGGGAGAGGAGGCTGGGAGCCAAGGCTAAGGAAGCTTGTTGGATGCTGTCAATGTTTTAAACCCCACCCTCTCAGACTGGTCTCACACTCACTCTGTAGCCAAGGCTGGGCTTGGATTCTGAATTATCCTGTCTCTATTTCTCAAGTACTGCGATTACAGCCATGTGCCACCATGCCTGACTCGAAATAATTCTTATATAATGTCTTTGGGTAATGTTTTCAAGATTGCCTAAACAACAGTCTGTTCTATGGAGGTATTTTTATTTTCTTTTATTGTTGAAAACTCAGGTCATTAAAATTAGGAAGAATGTTTTGTTGGCCTAAAAGTCACTTTCGAAAGTTAGCAAAACAACTTTTTAAAGATATTTTTGCTGAAGTGAAATTGCTGAGTCAAAGGAATGAACCTTTTAATACTTTCAATAAATATCCTCCCATTAATACACTGAAGGATTTTTCACCTTAGGTCACCTCTCCATTGTAAGAGAGAATTTACCTCATTGTAATACAATAAAGGTTACTTTAAAGACTGAACAGGGACATTTTTCTCTAATGCCTTTGCTTGACTTTCTGGCCATGTGTAAATGCTGGTGTTCCTATGATCGGCTTGTTTTCTGGACTGCATTTTCTCGTTCTCACTCTGGTCTGTGCGCACAGCCGTGCAATGGCTCCATTGCCATGTGCATGCTTCTCTGATTACTAACTTCATACAGATAGTTCTTGCCACTGGGGAGTCTCGTGCAGAGCACAGCTTGGCGAATGCTGAGTGACTCCTTTGTAGGAACTTCTAACTCTGTGTCATTTCAGCTGGACATTGGATGCTCTAGTTGTTCACTCCTAAGTCACAGAGTTAGCAGAGCGTACACTTGCTTCTTACTCACAAGGATACTCCTAGCGGAGAATTGTCCTTGAAGTCATTTGGGGACACGAATTCCTTCTGCCCGTGACCTTAGTCTCCTCAAGGCTGTGCAGTTGTTTTTATTCTGTGGGAGGGTGCTGAAAGACAATCAGGACATGTGGTAGAATTTTATGGGACAGATCTGGAGGCTCACTGTTCCACAGGCTTGCGTTCTGCTGACTAAAACTCAATTCCATGGCCACATGGACTGCAGGGGAGAAAAGGAATATTAAAGGGACATGTGAATACCTAGTGAGCCCTCGCCCAAACTGCCGTACCTGAAACGGCAACGTCTGTATAGATATAGTCTGTTGTATTCTGGGTTTTATGACTATGTCTCAGTATAGAGCACCCAAATTTCTTGGATTGTTTGCAAAATTTATATATGGAAAGAAAAATGTAGAATACTGATAAGAAGCTCATAGCTTTCAATAGACCCGGCGGTGAGAAAAATGACAGACTAGTCATCAAGCGGAACTTAGTTTAGACAATGGAGAAAAGACAGATGTTGAATAATGTGGCTTGGTGCCTAGGTGTGGATGCATGAAGGAAGATGAACTGCACAAGGAATTTTATGGGGGCTTATGCTCAGTTGGCAAGTTGGATGACTTACAAGAGTGACATTTGTTTGAATGGAATATTTTAATGAAGGGCTGCATATAGCAAGGAACCGCCTACATATTTGAGCGTCCTATATCTGGTAAGGCTGCTATCTCTTTCCTACAACTCAACATCAGAGAGTAATGAGAGTGAGAAATGAGCGGCACCATTTCCCTGAAGTCTAATGGTCAGCTGACAGGCCTGTGAGAAGCCCTGAGCACTGAGATGTATAAATCAGAAACACTATAGGGTGCCATCTCCCAGGGACCAGAGGACGTTGCTCTGGAGATGATGGAGCAGAAAGGAGAAAAGCTTCTATTTGGATGCAGGAAGAAGGGCATAGTAGTCAGCATTATGAGAAATGGCAGAGATGTTTCTAAGGAAATTCAACAGAGAGCTACCACGTGACCCGGTGCGCAAGTGTAGGCACTCAAAGGAACTGAAATTGCTATTTGTTATAGGCATTTGTAGCTTCATGCTCATTGTAAAGTTATTAATGATGCCACAGTATAGAAACCACCTGTGTCTCCACAGTGGAAAGGTGTATATAGAAGCTGTAGTGTTTATGTGTATATGCGATCATAATGGACCTTTTAGAAGGAGGAGATCCTGAGTCGAGCGTAGTAACTTTTGCCTATTATCTCAGCATTTGAAAGTCTGAGGCAGAAGGACCACTGATAATTTCAGGCTAGACTGAGTTAAATAGTTTGAGGTCAACCCAGGCTATATAGTAAGACTTTCTGTCCAAAGGAAAAAAAAATAATTCTATTTGCCTCATGTCTTAACCTGGAGGATGGTTTGTTAAGTGAAATCACAGACATAGGACAATATTTTATAATATCATTTACTTGTGGAAGTACTGAAGAAAAAAATATCAAATCTATAGCTATACAAGACAAAGCAATTGACACTGAGTTCAAGGGTGGGGAGGTATATGCAAATCAGCAGATGCCTGGGAAGAGAAAGTCTTCAGCTTGTAAAGTCCAACAGTGGGCTGTGGACTAGTGTCATGTGGGGTGTGGCAGAGCAGGTGATCTCAGCTCTCTGACATTAAGCAGAGTGTGGATAACTGGGGCATGATTGACACATTAGTTTGCTTCCATGGTAACCATTTTATTAGTTAAGCCAACCTCGTGCTGAATATCTGAGATAGAAAGGATCACCATGGAAACAGAAGCTTGGTATGTTTGAAGAATTATTCAGGTTGTGATCATTGGCATGGTAAGATTCATGTAAATGTGAGTAGCCCCATTACATGGGCTGGGCCCTAGATTCTGTACCCAAAAGGAAGTGAGCTGGGTGTGAACATCCATCTCTCTCTGCTTCCTGACTGCAGATGCCCTGTGGCCAGGAGCTTCAAGCTCCGGTCACCATGACAACCCACGAAGATGGCGCAAATTTCTTGTGACTATGAACCGAAAATCAACCCATCATTCCTTCAGTTTCTTTTCTCAGGGGTTTTGTCATGGAAAAGGAACCGAGACACTAAGCAGGGTTCCCTGAGCTCTTTCTCTTGTTTCTTACAAACACAGGTGATTAAAGTCTTCAGCGAGGATGAGACCAGCCGGGCGTTAGAAGTGCCCAGCGACATCACCGCCCGAGATGTTTGCCAGCTGTTGATCCTGAAGAACCACTATGTGGATGACAACAACTGGACCCTTTTTGAGCACCTGGCTCATACCGGTGTAGGTAAGGATATGAGATTACTGTCTAATAGTGTCCCTTCTGGATACACAGCCACCAGATGACAAAAATTTTCTTCCTGTAAACAAAACCAGATAACTAGGTGTAAAGTAGTCCTTCTCTTTCATTTGGTGCTATGGATGGTGGCCAAAGAAAGCACAGAATAGGAACAAAGGTAGAAATGTTGTGAATCTGTCACCCTCCCTAGTTAAATCATGATGGAGCTACATCAATTGTGGAACCAAAACATGAAGTTAAATTTCAATGTCAAATCTCATCATAATGCAGGAAAATCTCTCAAGAAGTTAGCAGAAAAAGATTTTGTTTGGTTGCTTGAGTGTTGGTTGGGAGTATACACTCTAGATTTTTTTGAAGTCTTAAAAACGTAATCAAAACTTAAAAGTAGTATCTTTTCTCAAATATTTAATGGGATACTTCTCTGGGTTGTGGATTGTGCAGAGAGTTTTAGGGTCTTTTTTTTTTTAATGAAATACAAACAATTTATTGCCCTCTAGAGTGAGAACAGGGTTTGGCAGGAATTTTATTCTCTACTTTCTCTTTCTTGTAGGTGTTTAGGTGGCAAAGCCTGCTTTTGTCTTTAAGTAGATGAGAAAGGAAGGGGTGAGTCCAGGCACGCTGTTTCATGCGTTCAACTGTGTGCTGCTTTCACGTGGTTGCTGTAACAAGTTACCATGAACTCGTTTGCTTATAACAGGGCTGTTTATTGTCCCACACTCCTGGAGGTGTGAAGTCAAAGCCTTAGGTTGAAGTCAAGGCTTGGGCGATTCGTTTGAAGGCTCTAAGATAGAATTTTCACCTTTTTTTTCTTCTTCTTTTCAGTTTCTCATAGCTACCAACATTCCTTGGATCAAAGATGCATCTCTCTGATCAGCCTCTGGTCTAAGAGCCTACCTCTCTTCTGTTGCTATCAAGTCCCCTGTTATTGTCCCAGCCATGTTTAGGGCCTCCCTCTTCATCTACAGCAGTGCCATCATTTCGGAGTTCTTACTTAATCACACCTGAAAAGTCTTATGTTTATATCTGATGGCAGGTGTTCAATGTGCCACACACATTGCTTCTTTTTTTTTTTTTTACCAGATAAATGTTACTGAGCTATCATCCAAATCATTTCTTATAACTTACTATTGACAGCCAAATTACTTCAAGTGATTTATTTAAAGAACTGTCGAGGACTTTTTTATACTCACCGTGACAGTCATTCACTTCTGGAATGACTGTATAATTCTTTACCTTTCTTTCATTTGTTCTGAAAAATATGGTGATGACAACAGAATTATTTGGTGGCTGTGCTTTAAAAGAATTCTCGAGTTGGGAGATGTCTCCATTACTAAAGTGTTTGAGGTGCAAACATGGGGTTCTGACTTTGATTCAGGCACCACTTTGAAAGTCAGATGTGGTTACTTGAGTAAGAGATTGCTATACAACACCCTGGCACAGACAGACAGACTCTGACAGAAAGGCAGGCAGGTAGGCACGCACCCAAGTACTCATGCACGTGTACACACACACACACACACACACACACACACACACACTTCTGAAAGTGGTGTTGGTACTGTTTACCTGCTTAGAAAGTGTTGGTAGATTTTCTCTTGGTGAAGACAGTTGTGGAATGTCTGAATTTCAAAGGAAGAAGGAGAATATGCTGGAAGCCTCCCTGGGAACAATCAGCCACTTGACTGCTGAGAGTTTTAAGTGGCTAAATAATTGAGAAAAAGTAAATGTCCTCACTTGGTTTTCAGTCTTTGAATTGTTCAATGGCAGGATATAGTATGACATGGTTCTGATAATGCAGTTTTACAGACATTAAGATTAAAAGGTCTCTGTAGCAATACACTTCCATAGACACGGCTCTGTACTTCCCTTGACAGCCACTGGATGTCACTACAGTTCCCCAGATGAAGCCATTTGCTGTCTCAGTAAGCGGAGCTGCCTCTCTCTCTCTCTCTCTCTCTCTCTCTCTCTCTCTCTCTCTC
>NW_026067899.1:7152319-7270840 GCF_014885135.2 Alexandromys fortis
CTCTCTCTCTCTCTCTCTCTCTCTCTCTCTCTCTCTCTCTCTCTCTCTCTCTGTGTGTGTGTGTGTTGGGTGTGGCTTCAGTTCCAACTCCTCTGGAACTTAATGGGATCCATGTTTGTCTTGCTCCCATTTGGATTCCTAATTGAAGCTGTGGTACAAGGCAGGGGCAATTAACACTATACCTCGAGCACAAACCTACACTCTTCAGGAAGAGGGGATTAATTGTGTTTTAGTATCATTGCAACAGCAGCGGAGATTTCCATTGTGAATACTACCATGGAGTGGCTTTAATAAGCAGAATGAATGACCGGAGGCTTTTAATGAAACCAGTTTTACACGCGCAGCGCTGTCCACACCATCTCTCAAAGCAAAGAGGAGTTGCATGTTGCCGGGAGCTTGCTGCTATCTGCTACTAAGCTGCAACTGCAGGTTTTTTTTTTTCCCCTTTTGTTTCAAACAGAAGAGGTTCGTTGTTTTTTCCTGTTGTCTAGAGCCAGTATGGAGTGACCCTTTCTGTGCTGCGTATAACTTAGCAGATTTTAGAGTTGTGATCACCCTTGTCACCGTCAGGAACCTCAGTCGAGCCCTTAGGACGTGTTCTGTGCAGAGAACCATGTGCCCTGACCTCCTGCGCTCACAGATGCAGTATCTTGGTGGCATGCACAGTCCCTAAGCCAGAAAATATTTTACCAGCAAACAGTCGGAATTGTCTATAAGTAAAACTGCCTCCTGGTTCTTTGGCAGGTCCTCAGAACTGCCTGAGATCCCACTGTTTTCCCCTTCAGGCATTATGGTAGCCTCACAGCTGGCCCTCTACCCCTTGGGTACCAACTCCATTCGTCTGGGTGAGAGCCTGAGTCTTGTAGTTTTACCCACGGTCATTTGTAGGACCAGGATTGCCTGCCTACACCTCGGGTGCTCAGCGGGTGTTTCAGGCCTCCCTCCTCTCCCTGCGGACTCTTGGGCATGCTGCCCTGGTTGCCGCTTGATTTCTTTGTTCACACTATTAGGATCCTTAAGTACCGGACTTTATCCGGCTACCTGCTCGGTCACCTGGACTGTTAGTTTTAGGGCCTTTAGCATTTTCTCACAGAATATGCATGGCAACGAGGTAAATGTGGTATTTTCTTTAGCAGTTGACCAGCCTGATGGCAGCTCCCCTGTTGTCACAAACCAGGAGGGAAAGCGAGACAAGGTCACTACCACCGCACACTCAGTCTTGTGTGGTATAGTCATCCTCAGGTCTGAGAGGGGGCAGGTTGTCACAACTGCTTTTTCCATATACCCAGCTGGAGTTACATTCCTCTTTTGGCCTCTGTGGGAGCACACACACACACACACACACACACCACACACTCACACACACGCACACACTCTCTCTCTGCCTCCCCCCTTCTCTCCCTCCCTCTCTTGCTCCTTTCCTCTACATGTATATGTGTGTGTCACACACATAAGTAAAAAAAAAAAATAAACCTTGAAAAGACTGATTTTTAACAAATATATTAGGATGATACTTGAAATGCATTATTTTTCTAAATTTTATGAAAAATGTTTACATGTATAACCTTATGTTGATCTCGGGGAAAAGCAAGGGAGGAATGCTTTCTGATTATCCCTGGTTGGTAGAATTAGTGATGGATTGTGTCAATAATGTGTGACATCTTCCCTAAAAACTTAGCACAGACACCTGGAGTAGCACAGACACCTGGAGTAGCACAGATACCTAGAGTATCAAGCAGGGTCAAATACCCATCTTCTTAGCTGCTGTACCATTTTTATAACCATCTTTCTAATGACCTTATCGTTAAAATTAGATAGAACTTTTGTGAGATAAGGGATTCTGGCTGTGCATCCATCTTTGCATTCCAGGGTCAAAGACAAATAAATGTGTTTTGAGTGCACTTGTTCTGAATTGTAAGGTGTTTATATCCAGTCATTCAAAGTATTGTCTTATGAAGTCCAGTGAGGAGAGAGACTTGGAAAACACTCCATAGAGTTCCCATGCTCAGATGGATATTTAGTCCATCTCCCAAGGATGTGCCTGGTGACGTGCGGTCTATGGAGACTCTTTATGAGCATGTCAGCTCTGCATGCTTTCCCAGTGGACTGGAGCAAGCATAGACACAAGCCTTTGTAGGACAAGAAGTCTTTGAGGTAATGCATAGGTTATTTTGATTTGCTGGAAAACGAATTTAACGATCTGTAAGCCTTCAAGGTAAAGTGTCATCATTTCCCTGTGACTTTTCTTGGAGCCTTAATCTGATTGGCACTGTTCTGGGAGCTCTTGGTGGTGTTAAATAGCATTCTCAGGCTAAGGAGCTCTTTAGAAATTGAGCTTCAGTTTATTCTTTGCTTCTCGTGTTCAGGTTTTGTTTTGCTTGGTCAGAGGCTGTTCATTTTGATCTGGAAATGAGATTGGCAAAATATAGGTGGCTTCAACCCAGCTCTGGGAAATACAAGGGACATTTATTTGTCGCCTGGAGTTTTCTGTAACAATGGTGTAGGAAGAACTGTTTTCCAGGTGCATTAGAAGAAAAAGCCACTTTGTTTCTCCTCTTATCAAGCGATGAGAAGAGCAGGGCTTTGCCTTCTATTTGAGCCCAGTGCGGTGCTTTTAGTGGATTCAGGGAACAAATCCAGGCAGAAGGTCACAGGTGAGCACTCCCATTCTCGGCGGATTGAAGTTTCTTAAAAGACTTTGAACTTAAATCAACACTTTTAGAGGAAACTTCTCTTTTCTTTGTTTTCTCTCAAAGAAAAAGTTCTTGAAAATTAAGCAGAAAACAGAATTATCTGGTAACTTTTTTCTAACAGCAAAACCCTGAAAATACGTTAGAAGCAAAAATAAAATTTAAAACAATATGCAGTTTTCATTTTTTGTTGCTGTTGTTGTAAACATCATTTAAGACTCTTCGAAGCTTTTCTTCCCATTTCTCATTCTTACTCGTTGTTTTGAAGTAATTTAAGGAGGCCTTCCTGGTATTCTTTACTTATGTATGAGTGATGTTTGATGACCACAATTCACTTTCTGATGTCTGAAAAGAAACTTAGAAAGCTTATTTGAAAGAGGCTTAACCAATTCTTCCTTAGGCATCTAAGGGCAGGCAATATGGACTTTGGGAATAAAATGTATTTTTTTTAACATGTGTCCATGTTGATTGTTTTTGTGTGACTTTGATCAAGTGCCCAACTAAACTACCTCAAGCAGGAGGCCTTTTATCTTGGTTCACAGTTCTGGGGGGCATCCATTCACTTGTTCCCACATTTCCATGCTGTAATGAGCAAACCATCATGGTTACAGGGGCGTGTGGGGAACAAAGGGGCCAGAGGCAAGAGGACCCCAAGTACTTGTTTCCTAACATTGTATCCCACCTGCTGACACCCTCAGAGTCTCCTGGAATAACACCACTGGCTGTTCCACGCATGAACCAGTGGGGATCATTTCATAATTTGAACTAAGGTTGCAGCTGGAAAGTTTTAGTAACATTTAACAGAGTATCTAGGTCGATTTTATGAAGTTAAAACAAACAGACAAATAAGCAAACAAACAAGGTCTTTAAAATAGTAGAGATGAATTTACACAAATGCTACCTATGGTTCTTTCTTGAGTGGCAGTTCAAAGGCTGGAGTTTATTCTCATTTTGAACACAGTATCAAAGAGCTATGTTTTGGAGAGTTTTGCGTTAAAAATATAGGGAACTGAGGAGGATTACTTAGCTGGCTAAAATTTGCTTGTTTTTAAAGTATAATCAAAGGACAGTTATGAGGAGAATTCAACTGGTGCCAAGGGAGCTGCTGTTTTTCTCTTTATTATCAGGTCTTGGTAGCAAGGTTTATGGTGGTGCCTAGGCTTTTACACTGGTGTCCTGCAGCTTTTCACTCCCTCTACACATTACCTGTCGTCTTCTCCGAAAGATCTGCCCCAGCATTGTGTATCTTCCTTATGAACGCTATGCCTATGAATGCTTGTATTTAGTGAGCCACCTCGCTAAAAGCAAACAAGTCACAACAAGGTGTGTTTAGTTGGTCATCAGCTGTCCCTGCCAGGGTTATTTAGTTATTTAGTTCTCTGTAGCTGTGGCTCCTTGAGGAATGAAATCAGCTGGAGGATGCAATGCAAATGTGCCTCCAAATCAAGACGATGATGATGGCTGCGTAAAGAATATGTAATGTGATGTAATTTTTCAAAGCCACATTTCGTGGGAAGAAAACAAGTTTATTGTCAGACTTGTAGATGATGAGGTAGAAAACATAGCTGTGTTCAGCCCTGTGGACTTTTACTGGATTTATATATTATCTGAATTATCCATAGATGAAAGACAGAGCATTGCTTTAAATGGGTAGAGCAGATATATTTTGCTTTCTTAAATAGAGCCTAGGATTTGATAGCCCTTTGAAAGCATGTTTCTTCTTAATATTGTGAGGATATTCTTCTGACCTTACTGTTTGCATTTTTTTTCAAACATTCAGTACTAGAGATCTATGGAATTTCCTGAAGTACTCCATTGCTTATCTTCTCTTTCCAGATCTGTATTCTGGCTCTGCAGTGTGTGTGTGTGTGTGTGTGTGTGTGTGTGATGTCAACAAAGCACCAGATTGCATTCTACTTGGTAATGCACCACACTGGTTTTTTATTTTTTTAGTTTCTAATTCATTGTGACTGTACAAATACAGCTTGATTTTTTTCCAAACCATCTTATATTTAATTTTGAACTCCTCCCAGACTCAAATGATCTAAATTACTTTTATGGAAGGTGAAGATTGGATAATTTGAAATCCAACTGTTGCTTATATTCTCCTTACATTCAGAACATGATTGTTTATTTTCAATAGATTAACAAATATGGACACATTCCAAAATCAGAAGAAACAGATAATTAAAGCAATAGGAAATAAGAAAGTGACTTATACTCTTTCCTAGTTATAGAATTAGGACTTGCGGAGGTGGACATGTAAGCACCAGTGGGAGCGTCCGTGTAGGCTGAAGCAGTGTCTTGCAGGAGAAAGGCCATCAGTTTGGGTCAGGTGCAAGGGCTCAGCCAACCTGGACAGCTTGGGCTAGCTTTAAAACAGAAACACAACTTGCCCATTAGGTTATCATAATCATTTCATAACAGATTACCACGAACTTGGTGAACTATAAACTGGAGAAGTGTATTTCCACAATTCTGGAGGATTTGGAGGAATCTGAAGGGAGCCTGAGTGTTTACCTTTCTAGGTGCCGGGTACTGCTGCTGTTCCTTGGCTTGTTGCCACATCACTAAATCTCTGATTTGTATTTCAATTCCCTTTGTTGTCTATTTCAAATCCCTTTCTGTCTGTGTTTTGAAGGATGCTTACAGATAGATTGAGAGACTAACTCTTTATTCCTCAACTCCTTATGTTTGTTGTTGGATGTCTGCAAAGGCTTGCCCTTGGTAGGATAACATTTACAGATTCCAGGAGTTAGGCTCTGGTATCTTTAGGGACATAATTCAACCTATTTAGGGCATTATACACATGAAATGTACCCGTGGCAAGCTCACACACTGAGCCACGCAGAGATGCAATCTCTTCCTATAACTGGAATAGATTTTAGACTCTGCTTCTCCTGACATCAGAAAAACAGAGAATTTAACCTCATGGTTTTTGTTGGCAGTCCAGATTGTTCTGTTGGGGTCAATAATTCAAGTTCTGCGGTGAGCTGCCTTTGGTTTGAAATGTTTATATTCGACCATTGAGACCCCTTTTACCTTTCCAGCATCCTGGTGGGAGCCGTCATTCTCGGCCAAGGTATTTGTCTTACCCTGGCATCACTGTTTTCTCCATGTTCTGGAAGCTCCTGCTTGTCTCATTCTTCCTTTATGAAAAGCACAAGGCCTTTCTTATTTATTTATTTATTTATTTATTTATTTATTTATTTATTTGTTTGTTTAGATTTTCAGCTCTCCCATCTTCCTTCTGGGTACATACCACTCATCCTGGTATGCTGTGAGGTTGGCATTGCCACCAACATCTGCTTCTATTTGATGCATGGGTTCTTGAGGATTAAACAATTAAGTCTATGGTTTTAGTCACTCTTCACATTCCAGCTTATAGGGACCATGGCACGCTGAAAGTGCTTCTGTTCCTGAAGGGGAGCAGAAAGAATCCTTGATTCCTTTCTGACCCAGGGTCTGACTTGACTCTCTCTCCCCTTCATTATTCCCTTACCTGTAACTCCCTTTTCACATAAGGTTGGATCTTTGTCTGAGGCAGTAGAGGACCATGCTAGAAGTGATTCTTCCTAAGCAATTGTATCTGCCAAAGATTGATTACATATACCTTGAAGTTTAACCATCAAGAAAATGGCCGTCTGTTGCTTTTTCATCTGTGTTGGTATACCTTCAGGGCAGGGCATAAACTCCTTCCTTATTGTTAGAGACAGGCAACTGTACAAAGAAACACAGATCACTAAAAGCCAGGACACGGCTATAATTATTGAATTTCTTTTCTTGGTGGTTGCAAAGAATATAGGTACACACTCTGTGTGCAGCTTGTGTGCCCATTTTAGCTTAGAAGCACGAGCTAGATTTGTGGGAAGATAAACTAAGTTAGTACTCAGACTGCTAAAAAGCTGCCCTGCGCTGCAGTTCATTGATCTCTCGGCCACACTAGCGTGGTCTTAGTCTTCCCAGTTCCTTCTTACTAATTTCAGTCCTTCCAAGCTTAGACTCAGAACTGCAGTGTCTTCCACCACTTGGCCTTTTTATGCACATGTTTGGGCTCTTTCATCCACTCCCACTGCTTAGACCTTCAGATGCACACAGATTCCTCCCACCTTTTACAAAGCCCACAGCCACTATGTCAATCTAATCTCTATCATCTAATCTAACCTGCCCAGGTTAACTCCAATCCACTTCCTAAGTGGACTTCATGTTTTCAGTCCTGGTAACTGTTAAAAATCCGCTCTACACTCCACGGCGAATGTGATGCAGTTATAAGAGTCCAAACCTGTTATTTCACATTGTTCCTCTGTTGATTGTATTGTCTCCTGAAAGTCCTTATCCTGGAGGGTGGGGTTCAACACCCCCCCTCTACGACTCTAGAATCTCTTCTCCTGGTTCTGTCCTGTCACTCATTCAACATTACTTATGCCTACCACCATGCTGCGCATCAAACATCCCAGCCTCATCCTTATCCCGGGCGCTGCCTTCTTACTCCTCAGTGTGTGCTTGGCTCTGGCCTTCTCGTTGGCATCTTTGCTGGAAGTTCACCCTCCCCACAGCCCCTTCTCTGTAAAGCCACTGGAAATGAGCCCTTTCCCTTGCTCTCAGCACGTTCTGTCTTCCCTGCGCCATCCTTTCTTGTCGAGTTTATTGCCATCTTTAAAGGGCTTCCATTTTATTTATTGTCTGTGCTTTCCTATTAGGGGCTTCACCAGGGCAGTCCTTCTCTTCTGGTTTTGTCCATTTCAAGCCTCCCAGATCCTAAGAGGAGCATCTGACCCTTGCAGGCCTTTGGTGACAATTTGAATGGATAGATGGATGGATAAGGTGTCCTTGCCAGGTCTTACAGTTTCATTTCATGAGAAGTATAAATTCATAAGTCTTTTGGGCAATAATCTTATGGGCAGTGGTTGAGGGTTGACTGCTATGATACCAGTGCTTCATAGATCCAAAGAGTACCTGGAAGTTTGGGGACTAGCAAAGAGATTCTGTGAGAAAAGATGGGGGCCCATTGGCATGGTGGGCTTGGGCCAATGGGCTTGGGTGGTTTGTTGTTTCTGAGGGGGATGTGGAGAGAGCTCAACGGACAGCCGGGACTATTAGGAGTAAAGGATACAGAGTAGGAGACAGAAAAACATGCTGAAGGGATTTTTAGTTTGACGTTTCTTTGAGAGAGTATGGCAAAATGAGATGATATTAGCATTCATGAAAATAATATTTTAAGAAGAACAAGTACTTCTAGGTTTGAAAGGAAGATAATTGTAAGGGTAGTGAAGGACACTATTAAATTGTGGAAGAACAGCATAAATAAAATTTAGCATCTAAGGCAATGTACTATGCAGTTCAGTGGGTGTGTATGCCACATAAGCTCTGTAGACCAGGCACCTGCCTGTAGGATGCTCTCTTCCCACCCCGAAACGCTTTACTAGTCAAGCAGTAATGCTCTATTTCCAGCTCTGGAAACTCCCATTTGTTTCTCTGTTATTTTACATTGGAGTATTTTTCGTACCTTTATGGGGGTTTTTATGGGGTATTTGTCTTTTTGTTGTTGTTGTTGTTGTTGTTTTTTCCCTCCGTAGCGTTGGAGTCTGTCTAGGAACTAGCTTTTGTAGACCAGGCTGGCCTTGAACTCACAGAGATCTGTTTGCCCCTGCCTCTTGAGCGCTGAGGTTAAAGGTGTGTGCCACCACCGCCTGGCAGTGTTTTTGTGTCTGCCTGATTTCATTTAGTACAGAGTCTTTAGAGTTTATCATGTTTAGTGTACATCATACCTTCATTCCTTTTAAGATTGATTTTCTATCTTGTTCATTTGTTATCTATTTTATATCTATTCATCTATTTCTATTGATTTTAAGGTTGATTTTCTATCTTGTTTATTTATTTTCTATTTTATATCTTTATCTATATCTATTTTCTTTCTTTCTTTCTTTCTTTCTTTCTTTCTTTCTTTCTTTCTTTCTTTCTTTCTTTCTTTCTTTCTTGAGACAGGGTTTCTCTGTAGCGTTGAAGCCTGTCCTAGAACTAGCACTCTTAGACCAGGCTGGTCTTGAACTCACAGAGATAGATCCACCTGCCTCTGCCTCCTGAGTGCTGGGATTAAAGGCGTGCGCCACCACCGCCCGGCTCTATATCTATTTTCTATCGTGTTAATTGTGTCCTCCATGGGCTTGGTATTGTTTTTACCTTCTTTAGGCACAAATCTCTTCTGGAAGTTTAAGCTTTCATATCTGCGGGACTTAGAGCCAGATGTGAAATTGGGAGTGGCACTGCGTGATAATTCTGATCTACTGTTTTTTTTTTTAAAAAAAAATGGTGGTTTGGACCTTGTCTCTCGGCAAATGTTTTTTGAGGAGGTGGAGAATCTCAGCACTGGGGAGGGCAATTTTAAGCAGAGATTTCACTTTGGGGAACTCTATGGAAGTGTCAAAAGGAGCCACTTCATTTGGAGTAGAAAGGAAAGAATGAGGCCAAAGCCTGGGTTCTGGAAAGGGAAGCAATGAAAGGAACAAGTCAGTGGGATGGCAACAATGGTATCTGATCCACCTAAGGCCGGAATTCGGATTGCCCAGGAGCAGTTAGTACAACTCATCCGTATACATTGAGAAGAATTCCTTTTAGAGAACAGGTTTCTGTTTAAGTGTGTTTGCTTACAAGGGTTCCTGTAGTATGGACCAGATCATGTCTGAGTGTTGAACCTCTGAGACGCTGCTGCTTCTTTTCAAAGAGGTCCTAGGAACATTTAAAGAACAGAGGAGTTCATATTCCCTTTTATTTTTTTTAGCTATTCTAGGCTTTCTCTTCCGTATCGGCAATTTCATAATTAAATTTTCCTGACTTTTTGTTGGAGAATGAGCTGCACCAAGAAGGTGAGTTCAACCCATGGTGCAGCTTCGTGACTTTTCATACAGGCATGTTCCTGAGTAGCATCTACAGAAATGAGCAGAATTGTGACCTCACTTGCTTCATGCACTCCCCACTCACCTTCCATCTCCATTATTCCTGGCTACATGGATGAATTTTCCTCACTTTGAGCCTTATGTGAAAGGACTCATGCAATATACATCTTCTTTCACTTATGAGATTTCTGTTTGGGATTATTGTAGAATATAGTTTTTGTGTGCTCTTAAAAAATCATTTTCATGTCTCCATATATGGGTGTATAGGTAGTTTCCAGTTTGGGATTGTTATGAATAATACAAACACAAACACCATCACAGTTTACATTAAAATAGATGCTATGCTGGTTATGTTTGACTTTTTTAAAGTTACCACTGCTTGGTTCATTTGATATTTTTTCTTTTCTACTAAGTATTTTCCTACTTTAGTTAATTATCTTCTTTGTTAATACGGGATCTATTTTCCTTGAATTAGTTTTGAGAGTCTAAAGTGCCATAAGGAATTGAGCTTCACAAAAATTATATCCACATGAGTGGAAATTTCCCTTTAAAGCAACTGTTTTAAATTTTTCAGCTACCTAGATTATGAGTCTTAAAATGCACAGTGAACCTGTCAAAATTCTTCATCTCTTAATGAGGTGAATTGTTCAAACCTGGAGCAAATATTTTAATTTTGGCACCATGGTGAGTTAAAGAAAGAATAGCTCTCATGTATTAATACAGATTTGTCATCAAACTTATACTGCAATTTACATAGCAATAGAAGGAGACTGAGAATCAGCAGAAATGGCATTTGTGATGTTTTATGTAATTTTCTTTTAGATGACTGTGTTGGCATGAAAGTCAATATAAGAATTCAGAATTGAAAAGAAAATCTTGCCAGTGTAGGTATTTAAGAACTTAGACAAAACTTGCTGCTTAATAATGCATTGTGGGTCCTACGTAATTTACTCTATATGTTTGTGTGCTGATGTAGCTGGGCGTATCTTCACGTTTGTCTGCTGACCTATCTCTGTGTCTGCCAACCTACTCATTGAAGCATTCTTACAGAAAGAACAATAGAAGACCATGAGCTGGTGGTTGAAGTGCTGTCTCACTGGGGGATGGAAGAACACAATAAGCTGTACCTTAGAAAAAATTATGCCAAATATGAATTTTTTAAGAACCCAATGGTGAGTGGACTCTCCATTTACAGTGGCAGATTGAAATGAGTCAGTTAAACTTCATGTGCAGAAGAGCATTATTCGGAGTAAGACAGAGCTAGTTACTTTGGATTTGCGCTCTGGTTTCTTATTTCAGCAATGGTGAGCTAACGTGATGCACGGTCGTTTTCATTCACAGGTAAAATGCTGCAGCATTTTTTTGACAAAATCTGAATGGAAGTGAATTTGGTTATTTAATTGCAAACTATTGGGAAAACCAATTGGGAGATACTTTCTTAAGACACAAAGCCAAAGAAATTCTGTATTTGCTTTAGAAAATGAATTGTTACAGGTCCCCACGTGTCTTCCAGAACGTTACAGTTTAGAACAATTCATAGAATTAAGGGAAGTAAGGCCTTCTCTAAATTAAATTGGTGATTGTTACAAGCACTGTAGCCTTACCAGATACTTAAGACTGATCTATCTCTTTCTTTAAATTACTTCATTTCCAGCGTAGTAACTTCTGAACTAAGTAGAAATGAGATAGAGAACAGCGCATTACCTAGTAAACACTGTGTTCATTACAGTTCTCTTTAAAAGAAAGTAAATGCATGTCATCCTAATGAAGTCTGCGGATTCAGAGAAGTCAGAATCGCCTCTGGGCTCATTATTTTAAATTGTTTTTGTCTCTGCAGCTGTGGTGTATTTTTATACTAAGTTTTGGATAATTGGATTGAAACAATCCTTTATGAAAAATATATGATACACACCATAATAGAATATTTTCAAACCCTGGAAGACCTCTTATGTTCTCTTTTATTGTAACTTATTAATAGAAACATAATGGGTTGATCTTTGACAAAAAAAACGAGAGTTCTAATAACGATGAAGTGGAATTAGATTCGAAGGAAAAGTATTTTCTTGTGGGAGTCTTTATTAAGGCACTCATTTAAAGGTTATATTGAAGGAAATATGGCTTAGAGTACAAGTTTCATTTTATTTATTTTTATTTAAATAAAGCTTGACTGACATTCATTTTTCTAGATCTGAGTAGTGGTTCTTAACTTGGGGGTGATGTGACAATCTATGGGGGCTTTTTTTTTGTTTGTTTGTTTGTTTTGTTTTGTTTTTATCCACACAGCACGGGTGAGGGTAGAAAGCTGGGCATTAACCATCCCTAACACACAGGTCAGCCCCAACAAGCGCTGAAGTTTTCGACCACGGTATTAGTAGACGGCCATTGACTAACCCGCTCTTGAAGTAAATAGAGTAGAATATATGTTTCCAAACTTTTCTTATCATGAAATTTACCACGGGGAGCCCCAGGACTTATTAAAAACACAGACTTCGAGACCTGTCCAAATCTACTGAATCAGAAAAGTCAAGAATGAAGCGCTGGGATTTTCTATTTTAAACAACTTCCTGGGGTGGATTTTATGATTAAACTAGTCGGGAGAAAGAGTGGGAAGAAATGAGTGGCCTTTTAGCCTTCCAGGTGAGTCCTGGCTGTTTTGTGTTCTGGCCTATGACTTTTGACAAAGCCTTTGCCCCTTACGTCTTGACTTTGTGAAATGGGTCAGACCTTCTAGTATCTGGTAGGGTGATTGCGGAACTGAAGGAATAGATTAGAGCAAATTCAATATAAACTCAAGAGCTAGGACTTCTCCATTAGTGTGATTGGGGTGTCAGCTGATCTGGGGACGCACTGCCACCTGGGTTCTTTAAGAGGCCATTTCTTTAGGTTCAGGAATGGCATTTTTCAAATCATTTTGTGGGAATTTTAGACATGCTGGTTTTAAGATCTTTCCTGGCAGAGGGTTGGGACTGATTTAACTTCTATCTTTGGTCAGTATTTCTTTCCAGAGCACATGGTGTCTTTTGCAACCGAGACCAATGGTGAAAGATCCCCTACACAAATGCTGCAGGTAAAATGTTTTCCTTGAAATATGTAAGAACACCAAAAATGGAAACCTTGCTTTCCTAACTTCCTAAATTTTTGCCAGATTTTGAAATGTTGTAGCCTGCAAGATTCACATTTTTCCCTGAAGATAAAAAGGAAAAAAAAAAACGAATAAATAATTTGCTAAATAATAAATTAGCATTGCCTATCCTGATGGTAAAGAATTTTCAAAATTAAAAAAAAAAGTTTTCTGTGAAAGAAAGCTTGCATGCGATTTATACTTTAAAATGTGCATCTGTTGAAAAATGTGCATCTTCTCAGTAAGCTGCAGACATTTGACTGGTATTTGAGGGAAAATGCACAGCAGTTAAATGAATAGAAGAGAAGGGGTGTACAATGCATTCATTCCATAAGCCAGCACTTGCGGTGCTGTGAGGGCAACACATGCCTCAAGCCTAAAACATCCTTAGCATCTCCAGAAAGTTGACCTTACGACCACTGGGCTCATTTCTGTCACCCTGTCTGTGGCTTGGAAGGGTTGTTTACTCAGGCATTGTGTTTACAGTCAACTCTTTAGGTAATGTTATTTCCAAGAGATTAAGAGATCTGGCAGCCACGGTTGTTTTTCACAGGTTCATTAGTGCTGTTTAAGCCAAACCTGGGTGTTCAGAAATTCAATTAATGGTAATGGTCTCTGGTCCAGTGTTTATAGCCTGCCTTTTGATATATTAGGCAGGGGCATTTAGCACACGTTTCTTTTCTGCGGATTTTTAAATAGGGGTGTTTTTTTTTTATCCTTAAGGATATTCAATAAATATTGTTAGAGAATTTTTTTTTCTACAAACAGCTTCCCTGCTGCAGGGTCTCATGGAGGCACCCCTTGGAGTAGTAGCGGGGAACCCCAAAGCTTTGCCTGCGGATTCTTCACCGATCTGTGTGATGTGGTGGTGGGAATGGGTTTTTCTTCCACTTCGTTTCCTAAATTGTCCTCTCCCATGATTCTTTTGCCTCACTGTTAAATTATAATAAAAAGGAAAATCACAGGCTTTAGAATCAGATAGTCCAGTGCACGCCCTGACCTCTCTTCTCCACTGAGGCAATGTTTCTACTTTTTAAAAGGTTTCTTCTCTTTCTAGCGTGACCCCTATGACTCTTCTTTAAAAATTTAATTGGTTTGGTTTAATAACTTGGAAAGCACTCAAACTAAAAAAAAAAAAACCTACTTGCCTGTTTTGCATATCAATTAATTAATGGCTCATTGCATCAAAAAATTTTAGCGATTTACTTAAAAATGTAAATATCTCCTATCAGCATTTCCCTGAATGTATTTGCAGGCCTTTAGGGTATATTACACCATTCCAGTTAATGATTTCTGCTATTTTAAATTTTCCCATTTTTGCGTCTGTGTACTCATAGGGATTTCTGTTTCCGTTTAGGAGTCGCTAATGCATTTTCACTGTCTTTATAAGGACACAGCGTAGCCACTCATGGCTCTTCTTTGCCTTTTACCCAGTATCACATGCCCACTGCCTCAACTAATTACCGCTTTGTAACCAACTGGTCCAAATCGGAATGGCTTAAAGTAGCTGCGTACATTTTGCCAGTCATTTTGTGGGGCATGAGCTGGGTAAGAGTTTGCTGGCTGGCTCAGTTCTGTAGCTGTTGGACTCAGTGGCTAGAGGCTGAGCATCCCCTTCAAGGCCGACTTTTCACTGTGTCTCTCCATATGGTGTCTCATTCTCCAGGGCTTTCCCACTTTCATTAGACTTCTTGCCCATGGGGGTCTCAGGTAACCCACCTTTTCTCTCTCTCTCTCTCTCTCTCTCTCTCTCTCTCTCTCTCTCTCTCTCTCTCTCTTTTCCCTGACAGCTGGTTTCCATGCATCAATTCGTGGAAGCCATCAAGCTAGAACTTCGCCTAGAATTGGTAGTGTTACCCCAAACAAAATCTAAGGGTGACAGGTTTATGACGATTCGGGGGGTGAACGACAGATGCCACCTCTTCATGATTCAATATGAAGATTGTATTGTGGAAGAGAATGTGGGCTAGAAGATGCTGTTAGATTTTTTTTTTAAAACCCCACCCTGCCTTGCCCGCCTAAAATGGCAGGAGACAAAGAGAGATTGCATGCCTTATCATCACTAGGCAGGTGAACTTGTCTCAGCTGTCTGAGTAAAGAGTGAAGTCAGGATAGTGAACCTACAGAATACTGCATTGCATAATATCTTTTAAAGACAAAATACTTGTTTGGGAATCTACAAGTAGAAAAGATGAAACGTATCAGTACATAATTCTCCAGATAATGCCCAATTTTATGTAGACATTCAAATAATTTGTGATTTGTTTTTTTTATCCAATTATTGATTACTCTGAGTGGATATTTTCTGAAGATCCTTAATGTGGAATTTGTGCCAGTTATTGATGGAGTTCTATGAAGCATGCATTGTAATCTCTGTACAGTACAAACACCATTGCTACAGTTTAATTTTGTGTGCTCATAGCTGAAAGGTTTTTACCTGTTTCTACTATTTTTACTATTGCCATCATTGCTCCCATAATATGAATGCATCTAATGTGTTTTCCAGATGTTTTTAAGTTCAAGCACATATCCCGAAATCCATGGCTTTCTACATGCAAAAGAACAAGGAAAGAAGTCTTGGAAAAAAGTTTACTTTTTCCTGAGGAGATCTGGTTTATACTTTTCTACTAAAGGTACATCAAAGGTAAGCCAATATCTGTGGTATGTTATGAACTATCTATTGGCTCGAAGATATCAAGTTTGACTTCGTAATGGCAGTTTCTTTCTTAGTTGATGTCCAGAGTTGGAAATTTATCTGAATCCTAGTCATCTGCTAAAATACTTTTTAAAAGTCTTTGAACTTACTTTACACTGATTTTATCTGTTCTGTAGCGTTCGTGGAGCCTGGTTGCTCTTATTCCCATATCAAAGGCATCATTTCCTCCCACTACAAACCAATTTTCTGGGTCTTCTTACTAATCTGAGGTTTCAGATTTTGAAGTCCAATAGAATTTTCAGTTTTTCTTTTCAAAAAAAAGTATTCATTTTATTTTACACGTGCATTGTGCTGTGCGCCTGAGCGGATGTCTGTGCACCACAGGTATGCAGGGTCCTGTAGTGGTTAGAAGTGTCTGGAGCTGGAGTTAGAGGCAGTTGTGTGCCATCACTTAGGAGCTGGGAACTGAACCTAGGCCCTCTACAAGAGCAGTAAATACTATCAACCACGGAAGCATCTCTCCAGCCCCTACACCAGTTTATACAACTGGTCTCCAGAGGCGGGCACAATATATATAAAATGTTGGCTGTCAATTGATATCATAATATTCTTCTAATCTACATATGAGGCAGGCAAATATAGCTCAGTGAGTAAAGGCATTCACTGCTAAACCTAGCAGACTGAGTTCAAGGTTGTTTGAACTCACATGTGGGAAGGAGAGAACTGACTCCCACAAGTTTTCCTTTGAAATCTCCACAAGCACACACACACACACACACACACACACACACACAC
Source organism: Alexandromys fortis (assembly GCF_014885135.2). Taxonomy (NCBI): domain Eukaryota; kingdom Metazoa; phylum Chordata; class Mammalia; order Rodentia; family Cricetidae; genus Alexandromys; species Alexandromys fortis. Next base: position 7,168,475 of record NW_026067899.1, read on the forward strand.
ACACACACACGATAATATAATTTATGTATGGAGAAAATTCTAAATTCTTAATTTAGATACTTAAAAATATCTATGGAAATAAGAGAACTTCAGTTTTTTTAGACCTTAATATTTATGCTATCCGATGTACTACATGGTATGTCTACCTAGTAAAGAAAATGTTTCTCATTTTTGTTCCTTATTTTTCTTATGAGGGTGTCTTGGTTGAATACTTTCATTTCCAAGGAAGGTTGCATGGGACTTACTAATCACTACCATAAGACTTGGCAATATGGCTGTGAATTACATGTTAGTGAAAGCCCTAAGTACCATCTTTCCTTCTTTTTCCTTACATAAGCATACCAGTAGATTTTGATAACTAAATCTACATAGCCTTTTAGTATGCATTTTTATTGTCAAATAAGGCTCTGTCAATGATAATATATATTCCAAAATATCACAATGGTAAGAAAACCTTTCTATTTCAATTCCTCATTTTATTTTATTTTTTATTAAAGAAGATGTATAACAAGTCTTTTCTGTCCCACCTGCCAGAACCCAAATAAACCAAATGAAGACTTGTTATTAATTATGATAGTTGGCTGATAGCTTAGGCTTGTTTCTAACTAGTTCTTTTAATTTAAATTAAGCCACGTCTTTTAATCTACAATCTTTTATGTGGCTTGGTTACCCTTACTTTGTAAAGCCCATGCTGCTTGTTCTGCATCTCTGGCATCTCCTACAATCTTGTTACAGCATCCTCCGTGCTTGAAAATCCTGCCTAACTATTTGGCCATTCAGCTTTTTGTTAAATCAGTTCAAGTGACACATCTTCACAGTGTACAAAAAGATTATTCCATAACAAAGGTTTTCTTTCAAAAAATATTTTCAGGCCCGGCATGGTGGTACATGCCTTTAATTCTAGAACATTGAGAGGATCTTAGTAAGTTCAAGGCCAGCCTGAACTACATACTGAGTTCCAGGATAGCCAGGACTATATAGAGAGACCGTTTCAAAACCCAAAATAAATAAATAATTAAAAATTTCTGCTTTATTCTCCAAAGAAGTACACTTTTTAGATTAAAATGCTTAGGAATAGTGATACACAATGACATCTTTTGAGTTGGGATAGCTTACTGGCAAATGACAATGAAATGTATTCCAGTTCACACTGCTGAATGTATTTGGTGTGTGTGTGTGTGTGTGTGTGTGTGTGTGGGCGCACGTGTGTGGTACGTGTGCTGTTGCTAAACACTGTGCATACAAGACCACCTGGGATCTTGTTAAAATGCAGATATTGATTCAGCGGGCCCCGCATGGGCCCTGGAATTTTGCATTTCTAACAAGCTCCCAGGTGGAACAGGTCCTGGGGTTCAGTGACCACACCGCTAGTAGCAAGGTTCTGAAGAACAAACTCATTCCGGCCAGTTTTGATTATTGAGTCCACCTCAGAATTAAGCACTTCTCCAAGTTATTAACCTATCGCGGAATGATGTGACCTAGTGATTTCCCATGGCCAGCTCAAATCTCTCGGATTTTCCAGAGGAGAAATAGCCGCTCACGATTTCCCTTTGCCCTGACAGTCAGACACATTCCATCCCAGGTAATTTCCCTCAGCTCGTCTGTGCAGACGCCGCTTCTTTTGTGGAACAAGATGGCCAAGGCCTGCTGCCAGACAGCACATGGATGTGAGGGATGATCCTGTCTGCAAGAAGCAGAGGTTTTCTTTTTCTTTCCCCATTTGCTTCTCAAGAAGCCAAGTTTCCTCCTGTAGTAGAACCTCCGAGATGCAGGAAACACTTTTAAAAGCCTTTGAGGTTTTCTCTTTTCTCTGTTAGCTTGATACAATGGTTAACGGTTAACGAGACTAGGAAACTTAAAACGGGAATTTGTCTGTTAATAAAACAAATTGCCATTTGCCAATTTAAATGAAATTGTTTGCAGCTCCTGGTTATTTAAGGAAGTGGCAACTCCCTTTTGTTTCTATGACGTTGTACTGGCATATTGTTTGAGGTGACTTTCTCTTGTCCAAGTTATAAATCGTGTAACAGGAAAAATACAGAAGCTATTATGAAACCATATACATCTATTTCAACATTCACATGTATGTTTCTTAAAGGAACCACGACATTTGCAGTTTTTCAGCGAATTCAGCACTAGTAATGTTTACATGTCACTGGCTGGCAAAAAAAAGCACGGAGCACCGACTGCCTATGGATTCTGCTTTAAGGTACAAGTTTAATGTTTTGGTAGATGGTTAAAGCAAGCCTCAGTTTTTTAGGTAAGCTTGGGCATCTTTTGGTTTCTGGTTTCCTTCTTCCTTTTTTTTTTTTTTTTTAAAGACAGAGTTCTCTTATGACTAGGAGAATTTTAGTGACTTTTATTTCAACAGGTGTTACCTTCAAGATTTGCATTAACAATAAACCATGTGCTGTGGCCTTCTAGCCTCACAAAGCAGGAGGGCCCCGGGACCTGAAAATGCTCTGTGCGGAGGAAGAGCAGAGCAGGATGTGCTGGGTGACAGCCATTAGATTGCTTAAGGTAATCTCTCCGGAGGGTCGGGGGCCTAGCCAGTGCTCTGAGAAGTGGCCTGTTTGAAGACACCTCCCTTTCCATGTGGGAAGAGGCTGTGCTCCTCTGTGTGACTGGTGGGGAAGGAAGAGATGTAATCACGCCCAGATGTGATCACTCTTGAGCGATGACTGTACAACAGAGAGTGTGGCTCTAACCCCTGTGTCTTTGGTGTGTGAAATAAGTGTCCTGTTTCTAGAAACGACTTGTCTCTACTGTTGTGAGCTTTATCTGGATAGCCTGAGTGGCTGGATGATGTGTCTCCTGTACACAACTTGGTTTACATTTGTAAAACGGCCCCAGATCCATAGGGATCGGGTGCCATGCTAGGTGAAGGGAAAGTTTGATTTTATAGTTTTCAATGTTTTTATTGAGTTCAAATTTGTCATTTTACCTTATTATGAAGCATTTCTGTTTGACACATTCAGCATGTTGTGCAACCATAGCTTTTATTTAGGCTCAAAAGCAGATAGTGGTCTCAATAAGTAGATTCTCCCAGGCCCTGGTGGCCACTGATCTGAGCTGTTCTTTTGAATGTACCCTGGGAATGGAATGATTTATGTACTCCTCCACCTTGGCATGTGTTTATTTACTGATGGACATTTGTGTTCTTTCTGTATTTTGATGGGTGGTGTGTTTGTTATCTTAACAAACACAAGAGACTCAGAGACACAAGAGCCTCTGGGACAGGCTGACTGGCTGTTCTAGTCAGTCTAAAGAGCTTTGGGTTCAAAGTGAGATGATATCTCAAAAAATAAAATGGAAAAGGATTGAGGAAGACACAAGACATGAACCCCTGGATTCCAAAGACATAGTCTACATACAAAACCACACACACACACACACATACACACACAAACACACATGCACATACACAAAAGCAGCATAGGAGACATCCTTTTGCTTTATGAAAAATACTCTAGATACATAAAAATTTATACCAAGTCTGAGGCTTGGAACAGAGGCTCGTTGCTCCGTATTGTGCTGTATCCTGGCTAAATGTCAGCTCTTTCCGTTCCCGTCAATTAGAACTCTGCCAGCTTCACTCTCGCTTAGTTTGGTGCCTGTCTGCCCCTCCATGGGACAGGCAAATGTTGAGGTGACCCATGCCCTACCCCTCGGCCAGAGTTAAATGCTTTCTAAAGACCCCCAACAGCACCGAGGCACTGCCAGGATCAGGAACAATACATCTTTGAAGAAAACTGTCTTATTAGTAGGTAGCCGGCTTTTCAATGCTGATAAATAAAAGGTGGCCAAGCAGCGTGTTTCTTGTGAAAGTGTTGGTTTGAGGTTACTATCTGTTCTCTGAAATGAATGGGTCTAGGAATTAAGCTCCTCTACTTTTCTTTGTGAAGTTATTGTTGGCTTGGAGTTAAATTTCATTAGGTCCCATTAATGTCCATCAAACTTTAAATTAAAAAAAATTTTTTTTTAGAAGTTGAGAAATAATTGGATAAAGGAGTCAGCATGGAGGAGTCTAAATGAGAATGGGTTTATATTCATGTTAAAATCAAAATCTTGAGAACAGTAATTCTCCTCTTTGACATTTTTTTCCTAATTACCAAATATATTCGCTTTGTGGGAATTACTTTAGGGAAATAGTTTAGTAAAAAGAAGCTGTTATGGAATTCATCCTGTGGCTAAGATTTGGCTCCTTGATTCTGTTTTCTATTTAGTCTCCAAATTGGTTATGACCCCCCACCCTCTCGTTTTTCTATTACTTCAGGAAACAATTTAATGCATGTGATTGTCAAGGCAGAGGTTTCTAAGTATTGTGCTGGAAGACAAGTGTGTCATCAGCCCACACTTGCCCCGTAGAGGCAACACAAGGCACAAGGAGCTGGCCTAGGCAGGCTCAGGGAGTGAAAGTAGGTGACCCAGGCTGGTCTGCAGGAGATCTGCAGCTAGCTTTTAAGGAAGACTCCAAGCCAGGGAGGGAGGCCCAAACTACACTCTGGCCTTAGAATGTGAGGTTGAAACCTGGTTAAGGCTTCCCAAGCTGAAGAGGTAGTTGTCTTGTGTCTGGTGTTGGACTGCTCCCAGTGTTGGTCATTCTTCAAAGTGGAACAGACAAGCAATGATGATCTTCACCTGGAGTTGATCATCTCAAAATGGATGCCCTTACATTCCATTCCTGACTACATCTTCTTTTTTAGAGTCTTTCTGCTACACAGCATTCCTGGCTCAGATGCGGCAAGAGCTGCTTGCCGGTGATAACTGATGTGTCGAAAGCTGGTGCTAGAATCTACCAGTTAGATGTCCATGCAATGGCAGCGTTTGAAGAGTGTGCCAAAATAATTATATCAGTAAAGTTGACCATCTCATTACTTTTTTTTTCCCTTTAGCACAGTGAAAAATTCAAGGGGAAAGCAACCAGATACATTTTTAAATGAATTTTTAAAAATTTCATTTTACATTCCAATCACAGTTCTTCCTCCCATCCCTCCTCCCATACTTCCTCACCTTCTCCCCCCTCTCCCAACTCACTGCCCATCCACTCTTCCAAAGGGTAAGTCAAGAAAGCCTGGCCCATTAAGTTGAGGGAGGACCAAGCCCCATCCCCCTGCATTAAGGCATAGTATGGCATCTCACCATAGGGAATGGGCTCCAACAAGCTAGCTCATGCACCAGGGATAGATCCTGGTCCAACTTCTAGAGGCCCCTCAGATAGACCAAACTATACAACTCTCTCCCTCCTGCAGAAGGCCTAGTTTGGTCTCTGGGAAACGCCACAGCTGTTGTTCTAGAATTCATGAGTTCCCACAAGCTTGGTTCAGCTGTCTCTGTAGATTTCTCCTTCATGATCTTGACCTCCCTGGCTCATATATTCCCTCCTCCCTCTCTTCAACTGGATTCCCAGGACTCAGCCTGGTGCTTGGTTGTGGATCTTTGCCTCTGTTTCCATAAATTATGGAATGAAAGCTCTCTGATGACAGTTGGGATATTCACCTATCTGATTACAAGGGAAGGTCAGTTCAGGCACCATCTCCACTATTGCTAGGAGTCTTAGCTGGGATCATCCTTGTAGGTTCCTAGGAATTACCCTAGCCCCGGGTTTCTCCTTAACCCCATAGTGGCTCTCTCCAAGATATCTCTTTCATTACTTTCATTCCTCTCCTCCCAACTGAACCATCCCATTTCCTCATGTTCTCATGCCCCATTCCTTCTGCTTTACCGCCCCCCCCCTTACCCCCAGTTTACCCAGGAGATCTCATCTAATTCCCCTTCCCAGGGGGATCCATGCGTCCCTCTCAGGGTCCTCCTTGTTATTGTTACCTAGCTTCTCTGGAACTGTTGGTTGTGGTCTGGTTATCCTTTGCTTTACATCTGGTATCCACTTATGAGTGAGGACATACCTTCTTTGACTTTCTGAGTCTGGGTTATCTCACTCAGGATGCTTTTTTTCTAGTTGTTTGCAAATTCCATAATGTCATTGTTTTTTTTTTTAATAGTTAAGTAGTACACCATTGTATAAATGTACCACATTTTCTTCATCAATTTTTCTGTTGAGGGGCATCTAAGTTGTTTCCAGGTTCTAGCTATTATGGATAATGTTGCCATGAACATAACTGAGCAAGTGACTTCATGGTATGATTGAGCATCCTTTGGGTATATAAGCCCAAGAGTGGTATCACTGGGTCTTGAGGTAGACTGATTCTAAATTCTGAGAAACTGCCATACTGATTTCCAAAGTGACTATACAAGTTTGCACTCCCACAAGCAACAGAGGAGTGTTCCCCTTACTCCACATCTTCTCCAACATAAGCCGTCCTCCAGATTCTTTGCAGACATCTCCAGAGTGGGTTTCCTCACAGCAGTTTGTATGCTTGTTTCTCGAATATATGATCCTGGCTTACTTTCCCACAGTAGCATTCTAGTTAATTCTCCATGATACTGTTTCTTGAAAGTAAAGGCACTACCATTATTTACATTTGGAAAATTGAAACTCTGTGTTGTAAATCTAATTCATTCCCCATTTCTTTGATGCACGAAGTCAAAAATAAATATTGTAAGAATACTTAAAGAAAAAGTGGCCTGAGAGATACTCCACCTGATGGAGTGATTTTTTTTTTAAGTGGGAGGACCTGAATCACTAGAGTGATGGGATTCCCGGAACCCATGTGAAAGGAAGGCTGGCTTGAGGGCAGGCATTTGTAAGTTCACCACTGGTCAGCCAGCCCTGCCTACCTGGCAAGTTCTTGGATAGGATGTGGGTTTTTTTTCTAAAAAGAGGAGGAGGAGAAGGAGGAGGAAGAGGAGGAAGAGGAGGAAGAGGAAGAGGAGGAAGAGGAGGAAGAGGAAGAGGAGGAAGAGGAGGAAGAGGAAGAGGAGGAAGAGGAGGAAGATATAACTGAGGAATTACAACTAAGGTTGATCCCTGGACTACACACACAGACACACACCTACCCATTCTAGGTCTGTGGATTTTAGCTTGATTTTCCTTTAGTTAATAGCTAATATCCACTTATAAGTAAGCACATAACAAATGTGTCTTTCTGGGTCTGTGTTAACTTACTATGGATGATTTTTTTTTCTAATTCCATCTATTTACCCCAAAATTTTATGATGTCATTTGTTTAACAGCAGAGTAACATTCCATTATATAAATGTATCACATTTTCTTTATCCATTCTCCATTTGAGGGGGCATTTGGGCTGTTTCCAGTTTCTGACTCTTATAAATAAAGCCACTTTGAAGGTACCTGAGCAAGTGTCCCTGTGGTAGGATGAAGTGTCCGTTGGGTATATGCCCAAGAGTGTCATAGCTGGATCTTGAGGTAGATCTATTCCCAATTTTCTGATGAACCACCATATTAATTTCCATAGTGGCTGAACAAGTTTGCATCCTCACCAGCAATGGAAGAGTGAACCCCAACAGAAGAAGGGGAGAAAGAATTGTGAGAACCAGGGGGATGGAGGATATTTGGAGAACATAGCCTGAAGAATTAGGGCTCACAGGGTTCACAGAGACTGACATGGGAATCACAGAGCCTTCTTGAGTCTGTGCTAGGTCCCCTACACATTTGTTATGGTTGTTGTCTTGGTATTTTGGGACGACTCCTGACAGTACCAGTGAGGGTGTCTCTACTGTTTTGTCTGCTCTTGGGACTTTTTTCTTCCTATTAGGTTGCCTTATTCAGTCTTAATATGAGGGTTTGTGCCTAATCTTACTGTAACTTGTTAAGTATGTTCAGTTGATATCTCTGGAAGGCTTTCTCTCTCTCTTCCCCGCCTCCTTATCCTCCAACCCTCTGAGGGGAAATGGAAATGGAGTGGTGGATCTGGGGGAGAGGGGAGGTGGTGGGGATCTGGGAGGAATGGTGGGATGGAAAACTGCATTCATGATGGATTGTATGAGAGGAGAACACATAAAAATTGTAAAAAAAATAAAAAGGAAATGTGTATTGATAATATATAGCTATGAATGGGTTGACAGTCAGTCAGTTGATATCCTGAGAGCATGTTTTCTTGTGTGTCTGTTCTGCAGTATGGAATGCAGCTGTACCAGAATTACATGCACCCATACCAAGGTAGAAGTGGCTGCAGTTCTCAGAGCATACCACCCATGGTAAGGACCAAGGTTTCAAATCTTGACTTCATAATTATATCATCTAGTACTTCATTACACTAAACATATAATGTTTACATTTTGACTTTTGTTCTCAAATAAATTCTCTTGCAACATTTTCATGTAATGTTACAAAGAAGTCTATCTATCTATCTATCTATCTATCTATCTATCTATCTATGTTCAGTCTCTGTAATAAAAAACACAGAATATATAAGAAGCATTCAATGAAAGCCAATAATTTTATTGTTAAAGTAAAAACAATGGAAAGGATTATGTGAGGCATTCAGGGTCACTATGACATCTGAGATAAGATCATAATAAGATAATTTATAGAATATTTTTCTTGGCTATGTGGATTATGCCTCAGTAACCATTGATTTGAGTTGTAGATTTATTGATGTCTTTCAATATTAATTTAGTATTGTTATAGCCAAATAACATACTGTTATCAAAAAATTTGAAGGTACATTATGAATACTCAAGCTCATCTTCATCCTGATATTTTAATAATAATGTTTTTTATATTCTAGGCTATTAAAAAGTCATCTGCTTTCCAGGAAACCATAAAACTAGTTGAAATCTAGGTCATCCATGACATTTGCACAGAACTGCTTCCCCAGCTTCACCTTGATGTTCATTCGTAGACACACGTCTTGTACTTTCTCAGAACTTAATTTTAATTCCCTATCCATTAACACAAAACATTTATTTCTGAATGTAAAGTTTCTGCTCTGTTTTTTTTTTTTTTTGCTGTACTCCTTGGTATTTGAGTGCATTCAAAATTCAGGTGTATGTGCCTGCGTTACAAATTAGTTAATGTGCGTCTCTGAAATCTGCGTCTCCACTGAGGTTAACATACATTCTTCATGGCTGTGACCAAGGAAGGTCCATGTGTCTCACTGCTCAGCTAGCAGATGCAGTGTCTTGCTCCAGGAATCAGGCATGAAATGATGCTGGGTACGGAGTCTGATAGAACTGCAGAGAAAAAGCCCTTAAATTTTGTAGTTATGTTCCTTTAAGTGGTCGAAAAATAACTTTCCATTTTTGAAACATATCCTTATAAGCCTTAAAATAAGGAACTAAGGAAGATAACGAATCTTATAAAAGCAATCTCTTTAAGGTGGGTGTTTTTATACTTTGCCAGCTTACTTTTATCTTTCAATCCCTCGCATATAAAAAAACATTGAATTTTATTATCTTAATCTTCTAAATCTCTCCAAATTTCTTTTAGAGTCTGAAGTTATTACGATGAATTTGTTAACAGCATCTAAGCCTTTGGAAGCAATTATTGTTTAATGGCCTTTTAATCATAGGAAAATATTATAATCAAGCTTCTTTCCATGCCCATCTCTGTCATTAGCATCCAAGCATGGGGTCAACTCTTACCTTTAGAAACTGTTTAATACGGGAAATGCTGGCAGTCAAGGTGTGTGTGTGCGTGTGTGTGTGTGTGTGTGTGTGTGTGTGTATGGGAGAGAGAGAGAGAGAGAAAGAGAAAGAGAGAGAGAGAGAGTTCAGTTATAGTGTAACTTGATTACTATGTATAGGAAGACAAACTCCATTGTGACTCTTGCTGGGTCTGGGGACTGAAGAGGAGAAGCAGTTTAAGTGTGTGTATGGGAGAGACCTGTCCTTGGGGTGGCGGTGATGATCGGAAAGGGCAGTGTTTATGACTTTTATCTATGTAGTTCATGAGTTATGTGCTAGAGACTTGGAAGCAGTGGGAGACGTTTTGCTTATCCTGGCGTCTGTGCAGGATCCCACTTTTCTAGGTTATTATGGAAGAATTAGAGGCTTAATAGAAGCCACACCCTGTCACCTACCTTAGCTGTTTCTCATTCAGGGACTACTTAATAGGATGTCACATATAAAAGACAGAATTCCCAGTTACACATTTAAAGGCATAGTCTATAATTTTTCAACATATATACACTTTGAGAAGAGAAATGATGAAAGCAGTTCATACACCATACCGACCACCATAACTGCATACAGTTACCCCTCATTGACGTTGAGATGGGAATCAGCTGCAGTCATTTCAGGAGGCTGGATACACCTGGTTTTTCACAGGGCAAAGTAAGGCTTCTTGTGAAAGAGGGGCCTGTTGATAGGGTCCTAGCTGGAATGGGGAGACAGGGGAAATCAACCAGAGTTCCCTCTTTTCTCCACTTTTGACCTAACCTATATATTCTAAACTCAAGTTCTTTCCTGTGCCTCCTATTGGTGTCAGTAAAAGAACCGTAGACAAGACACAGCATGTCAGTTACCCCTTTTACCAGAAACTGTCTACATGACTTTGGCTAGTCTCTGGCTTCTTACTGTGCAAAGATAAAGGGATTATGGAATAGTCTTTGAGGACAACGTGTCTCTACTGTCCTGTGGCTCTGTAGGGATGAGATGAGGTGACAATATAGGAGAAAGTCTGTGCCCTTTTTGTCATGAGGGGCTGTGGATTTATTCAGCTCCTTCGAATGGGATGGTGTGCCTGGTAGCTAAACTCATAAAGAGACATGTTGTGCCCAGGGCACTAATAGTGGATGGATCAGATTTCAGCGTGGGTTGGAAAACCCAACCTAGTCCCAGGCCCTTTCTTGTTAGGAAAGAAGGCAAAGGCTGTTACAATCATGGACTGTTTCTTGGGGGAATGTCTCATCCGTCCCCTAAGAAGAATGGGGGAGAAAAGGAGGCATATAATTGAGAAATCCAACCAGTTCTGAACGTTATCAGCATTGCTTTCCTATGTGAAGAAAATCGAGCTGAAAATGACCTTTGCAGGCTGTCAAACTCAGCTTCCTTTCTATTTCTTTGTCCACTAAAGGTAAACTATTAATTTTTCATCCACCACCTGCCATTCAGTAGAAAACATTTGCTGTATTACTGTTTTCCCACAGTGTAGTTACCATAGCGAATAAAAATGTTCGTTGCTTGTCGTGCAATCTCCTTACATTTGCCAGGTAATTATGAACATGGGATCTTATTTTACATCCTTGTCTGCCATTTGTGGGGAAGAAAAAAAGAAGAAGAAGAAGAAAGAAAACACAGAGCAACTGATTGTGTTTGTGTCTCTTTCCTAACATCATTTTTATGTTATCAGGCACTCGAGAGTGCAGAACCATCTTGGCATGTGGAGGTAGAGATATTATAGGGATCAAGCTATCATTAGGATCGAGGCCAGTTACTCTGTGTTGGGGCAGGTGGATGATTTTCATTAAGGTCGGCAAAGCAAAGGCATAGCTGACTGGTCCACAGCCCGGCACAGAAGATCACGGGGTGAGAAGGGCAAGCTAAAGTGTGACAGCAAATAGAGATTATAGAGACAGCATCTGCCGGAAAGAGCAGCCGTCAGTAATAAAAACTCCCCGCAACAGACAGGGGATTGCATGCGGGTCTCAGGAAGAGAGGTGAGCCGTAATAAGGCTGCAACTTCTCTCATGTTTTGAAGAGAAAATAGCAGATTCTAATAAGTAGGGGTCTGTGATGCAGTGATAAAGGAGCCCTGAATTCTTCCTTGTGGATAAAATTTTGTGTGAAGTCCACATGTGACCATGGGTTGTTGACTGAATCCTCGGGGAGGTAAGAAACGGCTCTCTCGGAAGGTTCCCACATGGGGCATGGCTTCACTTCACCACCATCACTACACTCTGGGTTCATTCTTTTAATAATTAGTGGAGATTAATAATAAGTGTCTTTCTTTCATGCTGTTTTCTTTGGGAAAGTCTTATGTTATTTCCCTGGCTTATGAAAACAGCAAGACTCTTAAACTAGGGACTTTGAAAATTCTGTTTTCTGGATTCTTGACTTTGTGGGGTGATAAACTTTTTAAGAGATTTATTGCCAAATAACACCCTAAAGGAAACTAGGTCCAGGCATTGATTGTTTTGTTTTCAGAGAATGGAAAACAAAAGAATAAGCATCATAACAAAATAAACAACCAAATAAAAAACTGATGGCCTTCTCGCTTATTTAAGGCAGTCTTCATTTTGTGACACTGTCTGTGGTTCAGGCTCAGGTGTGTAGTTTCCGTTTTTCCATGGGTCTCCCCAAAAGAGGGATACAGATGATGTGTTGAACACAAACATTTGAATATTATGGAAATGTCTGAATTATTATCCCACAAAATTTTGCTTCCTAAATTTAAATTAGAGTTGGTGCCAGAAATTTTAAAAATAGATGTCCAAGTTTGTTCCTCCATAAAACACTAGTACTTTTATTCAGAAACTATGATACATTTTAGAACTATAACAAACAATGAAAAAAAGTAAGTTCCTCAGGATTTTTAAATTCCTGACATGGTATTCTTTGGGTTTGGGGGACTATAAATTACTATTCCCTAGAATTCTTAGAAACTTTGAAATTGTGTCTATTTCAAGGGTACTTTTATACAATTTCTGTACTATTATATTTGGATAACTAAACTCATTTTTATAGAATATACACATCAAAAATTAATAATAAAAACATGAATACTAATTCTAAGTAGATGTTTGCCAACTTAAAGTATACCTTTTGTAGATATGTGTTTTATAAAGAGTGAGTCCAGGCTGGAGAGATAGCTCAGGAGCTAAGAGCACTGATTGCTGGACCTGGGTTTGAGTCTCAGCACCCACATGGATAAATCTTCTATAACTCCAGTTCTGTGGAATTCAGTCTCTTCTTTTAGCTTCCCTGGGCACTACATGAGCAGACATATATGACGAAAAAACACACAAAATAAAAGACTCTTTCATAAGTAGTTGAATTTGACACTTAAATGCTTATTGACAAAAATCTTAGAAGGATGAACTAACAGATCATTTTAACATAATAGTTATGCCTCGCTCAATAGGTATTTTGCCATCTTCCTGGAAAGATGAAGAGCTAGTTTATTTCAAAGTTTTCCTAAATCCATCCATGCAGTATTCACTTAGTTATCTTGCCAGTTACCCAGTAGCTCACTGGATTGATGGATATTAGACCACCATTTTACCTTATACACAAGTTAACTTTTAAATTTCTGATTAACCACATTCAGAATCCAGTAGGAGGCACAGTCTAGAGAAAGCATTGGAAAACCACGAATTGTTAAATAGGCAGGTCTTTTTTTCTTCAAAGGAAGAAAATGACTGATGTCTGGTCACCTAGAAGACCGGAGTGGATGTTGTCTAACAATCTGGTGATGATTTGCTATTCTATGGAGCAAGCCTTCTGGACTCCCCCAATATCCTGAACATTGTTTAGGCCCTCATCCTGAGCTTAGTCTCCCAGTGAATAGAACCCATCCTTATGAAGAAGGTCCCATGAACTTTATTAGTAGATAAAATTCATCTACTAATGGAATCCATCCTTACGCTTGTTAAATCCTTCCTCCCTAGGCCCCTACCCTGAGCACTGTCTCTCAGTCAATAGAACGGATGCTCATCGTAAAGGTCACAGGTGCTTTGATACTTTGCAAGGGAGTTCCTATGTAACTATGCCTAAAGCTTTGTTGAAATAATTGTCACATGGAAACCTCTCTTCAAAGAATTGCTGTGCATAAATGAGTAAGGGAAATAAACTGTGAAGTCAGACTCTGGAAGTTTTGACGCAGCGCCTGCTAAAGACACGTGGAATCTGCACCTGGCATGGATCATTTCCCTGCTGACCGTGACCTTTGCAGGGTCCCTGACCAAGTGGACACATATGGACAGAAAAACACTGAAGGTTAGTTGGTAAGGTATACATTGATAGCTCAAAAGTTTTTGTTCTATTGTTTGAATCTTTCAGAGAAGCATATCGGAGAACTCCCTAGTAGCAATGGACTTCTCAGGTCAGAAGAGCAGAGTCATAGACAACCCCACGGAAGCGCTTTCCGTTGCCGTTGAGGAAGGGCTCGCTTGGAGGGTAATGCTCGCTTCGTTGTTCTCATATGTTTATGATTTGAATCATTTTAGAAGATTAGAAGTTGAGATTTTATTTTCGTTCCTTTTTTATGCTCAGAAGAAAGGATGTTTACGCCTGGGGAATCACGGCAGCCCCACGGCCCCCTCGCAGAGCTCAGCTGTGAACATGGGTATGTCTCCTCTCAGTGTTCGTCAGCCAGTGGAGGGAAAACTAGATGGATGGTCCTTCAGATTCAGACACATGGGACAGGATGGACAGTGCGTGTAATGAGATCATGGTCATTTCAGACAAACCTTTGTCTTCCTTCAGCTATCCATCGGTCCCAGCCATGGTTTCATCACAGAATTTCTCGAGACGAAGCTCAGCAACTGATTATCCGGCAGGGGCCTGTGGACGGGTAAGTTTTATATTTGCAGTTTGAGCGATAATGTTTGGATTTTTTTCCCTTTATGAAAATGATAACTTGGCACATACTAAGAAATTTTAATTTTGACTCATCACAAATGAGAGGCCCTTTTGTTCCATAAGTATGGTTGTCACTCTGTTATAGCAGTGTTTAATGTCTGTGTGTAAATAACGGACAGGATACTTTATCCTTGACCAGTTAGCATTAATATCCATTTTGCCTGAACGCTATCATCGCAAATACTAGTGGATGAATGGTGGCATCTGAATCTCTTGAGGTGTCAGCATTTTGTTTTGTAAATATAACAGATATAATCTAAAATATATTTTATAGCATGATGTTTTCATAAATCAGGTTTCTTGATATGTTGCAAAATATATTAATTAAAAATTTTCTTGTATATTTTGAATTCTTTCCCCATTTTTTGTTCTTTTTATGTCTTTATTGCCATTTCTCTAAAATAGTATGTGCATATAAAATTGCTTTTTGGCGATAACCCTTATTATTTTTAATGAGTATAAGAGAAATAAATGAATTAGCCAACATTTATAATAAGGATTTTATGTTTCACTTAGTATATTTCATTCACTTAGTATAATTTTAGCCATCTTTCTTTCTCAAATGCACAGCAAGTTGGAAGGTGGGGTTTGTGTTTGAAGAGGAAAGAAAGCAGCATCCATTTAAGCAAGTGGTGATGGATCTTTTGTCTGCAAAAGTTGGCTCAGGATGTTGACAATATTTAGTTTTTTGATACTGGCATTTAGATAAAGATGCACAGATGCACATCTTAGATTCTAAGAAGAGATATGACTATGTTTCTATAAGTCCTAGTGTAGTCCCTGGGGTTCTAAATGTGATGGGCTGCAGAGTTAGACAGAGAAGAGGCCAAGAAAAAAAAATAATAAGCACTTACCTAAGTGTTCTAGAAGATCACAATTCCATTAATTTTTGAATCCAGTATTTGTAAGTTAAATGGTATAATTGAATAAAGAATAATATTGAATATGTTTCTTTAACCTTTTTTTCCTTTTTTTTTTTTTTTTTTAAATTTGGAAAGATGTGGCTCTGCCAAGTACACCACTAGGTGGTAGTGCTGATCTTCTTGGGGAAGAGAATTACAGCTGACTTTACCACTGAAATGCCCTCTGCCCAGTCCCCCAGTGATGTAATTTCTGAGTCTCACACAGTACACAGGAAATGGATGCTTTCCTCAGACATTGGCTGCCGCTTGGCCCAGGCACAGGGAGATTAGTATTGGAGTCAGCGTAGGGACATTTACACAGGGTGCCTCCCAACAATTAATACAAAACTAGATTTGCACAGCGCTGCCAGGAAATACGAATCCCTGCCTGGTAGTCTTTTTTCCTTAGGCCATTAGGCCACATCTTGCCTGTCTAGCCTGACATTATAAAGGTTTTATGCTGGCCTCTTCAAGGTTAAAGTGCAAGTTTTTTGGTGTTTTTTTTTTTTTTTTTTTTTTTTTTTTTACTTAAAACATCTTTACCTAAACAATTCCGAGATTAATTTGTTAGAATATATTCATTACTTAGTACTTGTGTGTGTGTGCTGGTAGAAACATGAGGACCCACTGCAGGAAAAGGGTAAAAAAAACCATTTGATTCCAAATAATTACCTCCTTTCAAGGGCCTGTCAGGACCCGTCAGTTAAAATAGCAATGTCCATCCTTTGTGATGGATATCTGTGTGGGAGTACCTAGGTTCCCAGTGAGAATAGGGCATCATAGTAGTTACTGATGCCACTTTAGAGTTACATTGATAGTCACAATCATGCAACCTGCCAAAGGGTTGTGTATCTACCCTACTATACTCCGTTAGTATAATGACAGTTTAGCACTCTTGTTTTCCGAGTTGCATGGTCTTTCTCATTGGTCAACCAGTAAAGGAGGCCCCGAATCTCCCATGTATACGTATGCTTTCCTGCATTTGAACACGATGTATTTCTGTGAAACCTGAGTGTGAAGAAAGTCACAGTGAAATTCCTTCTCTCTCTTTAGAGTTTTCTTGGTACGGGACAGTCAGAGTAACCCCAGAACTTTTGTACTGTCAATGAGTCATGGACAAAAGATAAAACACTTTCAAATCATACCCGTAAGTAACTGTAGTCACAGTTGCATGTCCTGCAATCCATTGGAGATGCACAGATGCATGTATTGGAGTTGTTCTTAGTGCATACGCTTTGGGAAACTTTGGTTGTCTTTTGTTCCTTTTAGCAAATATAATTTCGGAGCTTGTGCTTTGACTAGAGTTAAGTTTGGCAGAAATGGTTTTATGAGCCTGAATTAATATAAGAAATACAGGAATTGTAAAAATTAAATTTCCCTCTGTTCCACAAAATGTGATTTAGCAATACTGTGTAGCCCTCATGCCACACATTGTTAAAGGCCACTAAAAAGTCCTTCTTCTGAAGGCCACTAACAGATTATTTTACAAAACAGTGCTTAAAAGCCCCTGCCTCCTTCTTCCTCTCAAATATATATACATTTTTTCATGTTAACTTCTTTTTAACCATGACGAAATCAAAGGTGTTGTATAACTAGTGGATATACAAATTATTCTTAGAACATTAAGAAAATCCTTTGTTATAGTCTGCTTTGGTATTCCTCTTGTGTTGCTGATGCATATACATATGTGTGCATGTGTGTGGTGTGCACACTGGGAGCCCACAGAACAGCAAAGATATAATTCATCCTCACAAAGGTATTTCTTAGGTTGCCAGAATGCTGGTGGTTCCTCCTGAGTCTCCTCTTTCTGAATTTTTCCAGTAGTTGCCTAAAGTGTCCTCCCTGCTTCTTTGATTATTTTTTATTACGTGATCAGCAACCCCAGCAAATATGAAGAGCTTTGTGCTCCCAAAGCATGACTAAAAACCAGTCCACAAATCAAATCACAATCCCAGAGAACCTAGACAACAATGAAGACCCTAAGAGACACATACATAGATCTAATCTACATGAGTAGTAGAAAAAGACAAGATCTCCTGAGTAAATTGGGAGCATGGGGACCTTGGGAGAGGGTTGAAGGAGGGGGGGGAGGTAGGGAGGGGAGCAGAGAAAAATGTAGAGCTCAATAAAAATCAATTAAAAAACTGCAAAAACTCTAAATGAAAACAGATGTTTTATGCTTAGTAAAGACTACAGAATCCTCACTGCTGATAAGCAATTGTTGTGCTATCCTAAATATGCTGAACACTGGGAGAATTAGGAGAGAAAGAACTAGACTGCTTAATAAAAGAATAGATAGTTCCTTTTAAATGCAGGAAATATTACCAGGCAAAGTGGATATGGGGCTGTTTTCATTGTCCTTAGTTTTATAGACTTGTTGATTTAGGCTTATGAAAACATAGTGTGCAGAGAACTATATTTGCAGTTCTGGGCGGATTATCCCCTCCTTTGTTTTGTTTTTAAAATATTTGCTTGTTTGCTCATTGCTGTTCCTTTCACTGGCTTGTTGCTTGTCCTATTGAAGGTGGAAGATGATGGTGAGTTGTTCCACACCCTGGATGATGGCCACACAAGATTCACAGATCTCATCCAGCTGGTGGAGTTCTACCAGCTCAACAAGGGAGTCCTTCCTTGCAAGTTGAAACATTACTGTACTAGGATGGCCCTTTAGCCAAACTGTATGTGACTCACAAAAAAAAAAAAAAAAAGGAAGAAAAAGGATACAAGAGAAGAATGTTTAAGGAGAAAAATAAAAAAAAAATAGGCTGAAAATAAACCATGGTGAAAAAAAAATTGAATTACAAGAATGGTCATGCATTGAAACTTAGTGAAGACTTGGATTGGTGTTATACTCATTACTTAAAATTTATTAGTTAAAATTAAACCTTAGTAAAAAAATACTTGCTTGTGTTTTGTGTGATTATACATTCCTATAGTATTTTGTTAAACATGTAACTTTAAGGAACAAATTGTCTTTGTTGACTTTTGTACCACCGGAATTCTCACCATGAAGTATGAAAGAGCAATGGGGGTAGGTGTACAGACTTGGGGACACATGCTTCCCCTGAGCACTGATGAGGCAAAGACTTGACAGGCGTGAGCTCAAGGTCTGACTGTGCCATGAAGTGAGACCCTGTCTTAAAGAACAAGGCTTTGGATGTAGCCACGTGGTTCTGCCATTGCTTGAAGTCCTGGGTGTGATCCTCAGCACAGCCAGAAGTGAAAACCAAAAACTGATTCAGAATGTTTCTTTACACACTGTATTTCAGCTATGCTACCTTAAACATATTAATAATATAATAAAAGCTTGAGTTATCAATTAAATGGAGCTACCTATAACTAGGCTTATATAGTTATAAACTATTTTAATGTACATATACTACTGAGTTTAAAATAGTCAAAGCAGGGAAAAATCCAATTCATATTGTTAAGTGGGCTAAATTATTTTTTAGAAATTTGATTTTTGTGATAATTCATAATGTTTTAAAATCACTAGTTATACAGTGTCTTCAAGTAATGGACCCTTAGTTGTAGATTATTAAAATTTTTTCATTTATTAAATTAATTCATTCATTCATTCACTCATTTTTTGGTAGAGAGATTATCTTTAAAGAAATAATCAAAACATAGGAAAGGTTAGGATAATTAACATGTGCTTCAAGATTTATAATATATGATTTTGTGCCTGGTCACCACAATATTTCACATTTCACTCATGGTCTGGTTTGCACCATACTTTAGATCCTTTACTAATAGATCGGTTTCCCAACAGAGCAGGTGAAATTCAAGGTTTCAAGTTGAAAGATCCAAACAGTTAAACCTGTTTTCTTCTCTTTGTGTGTTTTCCTTTTAGCTCCTCACTGTGGTAGCTAATCGAGTTGCAAATTTGAAACACTGAGATACTATCCTCCCTCATCATCTTGGAGACCTTCCAGAACGAAGCCAATACCTCCTCCTCTTCCTTTTCTCTGCCCTTCCTCCTTCGGCTCTTCCTCTTTTCTTTCTTTCTTTCTTTCTTTCTTTCTTTCTTTCTTTCTTTCTTTCTTTCTTTCTTTCTTTCTTTCTTTTACTATGACTCTTTTTTTTTCCTTTTGGGGGATAGTAATAGTTGTTCTTAAAAAAGGACTAGAAACAAAACACCAGCAAACATTGATATATCCTTTTTTTTTGTTTTGTTTTTAAACTGACCTTTGTAAGAACCTCATGGGAAAGTTAAAGATTTCTTAAAAAATATTTCAGAAGTGCATACTTTATCTTAGATAACAGTGCTGTATTTTGGTAACAGAACATGGTAAATATTCCCAAGATGCTAATAAAATCAGTCATCACTGAGATGTAATTATTGTTCAACTTATTTTAACATTGCAAGCTTAACTCCTGAAGTACTGAAACATAGGCCATCCTGGTCTGCTCTCTCTGAAGGCTTAAAGATACAGGATCTTTAACTGTATCAGTCCCTCCTCATCTTCCAGAACAGGTCTGAGTAGATCTGATTTATTTCCAATTCATGAAACACACTTTGTGTTTTGAGTTAGAATACATTTTATCATTTTTACACAGTCCAGATAGATAATATCATAAACTAGGCTGCTCGCATAAATCCTAATCCTAATCAATTGACCCATTTGTGTTTGTCTTTGTTATTTATGTCTCTGACTGTATTCATAATCTAGAGTTATTTTAAATCAAAGAAAATTATTGAGGGAAGCTTGGTGAAGGGAAGTCATTAGTTTTTATTCCTTTTGAAAATGTGTGTGTGTGTGTGTGTGTGAATTTAATGTAATATTAAGTCTGGTGATGTCAGACTCATTCAATTGCTAGAGGATTTCAATGTATTCCTCAGAAATTATGAATTACCTTTAGGTTATTTTCCACTTTGATATAACTCTGTTCACTCAGTTTGCACAGTTTGGATAAGGGTGAGGAAGAATCAGTTGCGTTCTTCTCTGTCTGTTCACATGTTGCAGTGTGTTCCACTCTCTTAGAGAGGAGGAGATGGGGTGCGAACACCTATTCTCCATTCTTTCTCTTCCCCTGGTACTTAAGGATAGAGTATTATCATGAAATATTTAAATATCCATGAAAACAAGATTAAAAAGTGTTAGGAGTGTTGTGTTTAAAATTAATTGCTCATTTGTGCTAGAGTATAGGCCTTGTCTGGTTGAGGAGACTAGATAGGTGTTCGGGTTTAGTGTTCTTTCAGAGGGCTTACCATTAGTTAATCAGAATCCTCTAAGGCCTCTGACTTTTGAACAATGATAATTGCAGACATTTTATTTGTATGTTTAGTCCTCAGGTTATAGTGTCTGGGTGGAGGAAGGATTGTCATCGGTTCCCAGAGCTGGCCTCACTATTAAGAAAGATGTTCTCTCCATTGACAGATATTTGTAAGCCCCAAGGTGTTCTGGATGCACCCAGTAGCTGGCTGAAGCTTATGGTCATTTGTCATGGGATGCCTTGAAATGTGTACAATTGTATAATGTGTATAAATAGACTTGGAGCTAATTGTGTAGATACATACTTCTGTATTCTTCTGATGACCTCATTGCAAACCCTGATGAGAAGTTTCTTTCTGGGTCTACTTCTGGAACAGTGTTTTCTGTTTTTCATGTAAATCTTTGAGTTTCTATCTTGTGTTCTCTGGAAGCTCAGTAGGTGACTCAGAGCTCTACTTACACTCCCAGAAGGGCAGAATAATCTTCTTGAATGCAGGGCCCCTCTAACATTTGTTGAACATTCATCGACAGCTCCATGCCTGCTCTGGGATGTATCATCTTTGCCAGTCTTGGCTCTTGCTTTGCCCATCTGTGATGTTTAGGAATGTTCCTTGGGTTATAACTTTGATTTTTGCATAAAAGAAAGGCCAAACTCTTGCTCTTGGCTGAGGATGTAAAAAAATAGTCACCTTAAAAATATTGCAGAAGTTTCTCAAGTATGTTTCTCTCCAGTACAAATGCACATTTGTGTAGCTGAAATGCCATGTGATCGGTTCCTCATCTTGCCAATTGCCTTCCTAAGTTCACAAAATTCCCAGCTTTCTAATTCAACCTCACTCAATACAGAGGCAGTTAAGATGACAGCTTGGGTTTTACATTGAATGAATTCCAAACCATTTCCTGTAAGTACATAGCCCTAGCAAAATAAGGTTTTTTTAACTGTTAGAGTACTTCACCACGGCTAACACCATTGTTATCCTTATAGTCACCATCATCTCTTAAATTGCCTTGACTCTTAATTAAAATCACTCATGCAGGACAGTGGTGATGGACACCTTGAATCCTGGTACTTGGGAGACAGGCTGGCAGATCTCTATGAGTTCAAGGCCAGCCTAGTCTACAGAGTGCTTTTAAGGACAGTCAAGGCTACACAGAGAACCCTGTCTTGAAAAAAACACACACAAACAAAAATCACTCATAAAAAATGGTTAGTAAATTGTCTAGACTCTCAACAAAGAATTTATATTGCATTATTGACTGTACATTTAGGTCCACTGCCTGTTAGAGACATCCCTCTTCTGTGTTTTGTTTTGCATTGCTTTGTTGCCCATCCTTTGCGCTTCATGCCATGAGCAATGTGCTTTGTATGGTGCGTCTCTACTTTTGGTCTAGGCCTCCCTTCAAGGCTGTATCTTGGAAGTAGCCATGAGCACTGCTGCTGGTCCTGCCCCTAACTTCTGCAGGGCCAGTGAAAATGGCCAGACTATGTTTGTACCAGATCCTACAGAACATCCCTAATTGTTTTCACCTGCTATGTAGGGCAATGAAAATGAATTTGCTATTCTCAATTGTTGAATCTTCTTCTTTCCTAGTAATGGGAAATACAATAAAAAATATGGAAGGATGAAAACTCATTTTGGGGATATCGAATGGACACTATGGTGGGGGGAAAGGAATGCCGGGGTAGGTGGGAAGTTAAAAGAACTCTTCCTAGGTGATTTTTTTTTTCAACACTGAGGAATTAGGAAACTGCATACAATCGTCCACTGTGAGACAAAGTAGGATTTGCTTTAGTTAAGTGAGACCACAGTAAGGTAGTTCAGTATTTTTTTATTCCATTTTTTAAAAACTTATTAGGCATTGTAAGTAGGATTTATCCCTTTATTCATCTTTGCATCTCTTTTACGCATCTCCATTAATTGTGGTGGCTGATGAACGTGCATGGCAGAAGTCTGAATAGTCCTTCAGGGAAAAAAAGAAGTTGAGAATGACCTTCTCTACTTAGGCTGTGGTCTTTGTCATTGAGAGGACCCAGAAAATTTCCATTCCAAGGACCTGCTTTATAGATGTGGTCTCCTCTCCCCATCTTGCACCCCTGTTACTCTGATACCTTTCCTTGGTTTCGCATAGAAAATTGCTTAGCCTTTCGACTTTCTTGCTCTTGTGTGTCTTATCTTCTTGGTACTTTTTGAACTTGTTCTTCACTCCATGACACAATTATGAACTCAAATTTTTTAAAAATGGTGCTTTCATGTAAGTTCCAGAACCCTGTGCAGTAGTTGAAATCATCTGTGAAGCTCCTGAAGAACTGGGATCTTAGTGGCTGGGTTTATAGAGAGAATGCAGCTGCCATTCATTAGTTAACTAATATCAAGATTGCTGAAGGTGTCATCCATTTCTTCCCCACACTCACCTGTCCCCAGAAGCTGTAAGATGTGTGCTTAAAACAAGTCAGAAGAAAGGAAACTGTTGGGACTAATTGAGTCCTGGCCTTGAACTGCTCTTCCCTGTCTAGAGCCTTCTAATTGAAGTGACTAAAACCTGTGCTTTGCCGAGAGGATCAGAGGATGGGATTTTCACCTGTGGGCCATTGACTGCAGGGTATTTAAGCCTCCAAGGTGCTATTAAAAGAAGGGCTTTTTGGTACGAGTGTTGGAAGGTCTGTGTGTCGATCTGTCTCTGCGTGTGTATTCTCAACCTCCAGCCCCTTGCCCGAAGCTCGCGAACTGGGTTCTAGCGCATAGAGCACAGACGGGGGCCCGCGGTGCGTGGCAGAAACATCTTCGTGAGTAAAACATTAGATAACCTTGGCAAAATCTAATCATTCAGAGTTATGACTCACAGATGGCACAATACTACGAATACTGGTGTTGACAGTGAGAATGCCCTGCGCATCATGCCTTAGCACTTCATGCTAGTTACCCCTCATCTAGCTAAGGTAAATTCATTTTGGGCACGTGACTTGTTTTTGCAAGTAGTCATAAGTGATTACTATCTTATATGTGCTTCGAGCACTGCCTGAAAGATTTTGGAAATGGCTTTAGAAGATTCTGCATGCGTGTCTATGTGTATTTTATGGGTGCAATTGTATGTGTGTGTGTGTGTGTGTGTGTGTGTGTGTGTGTGTGTGTATGCACATACAGGTGTGTTCATGCATTTGGAAACCAGAAGTCAATGTTAGGTTGTCTCCTGCAGTAGCTGTCCACCTCATGTGTCGACAAGGACTGCCACTGAACCCAGAGCTCACTGATTTGGTTAGATTTGCTGGTTATTGAACTTCCAGAATCTTCCTGCCTCTACCCTACCTCCCCTCCACGCTTCTAGTGCTGGGTTATAGAAACAGGCCATCACACTGACTTTTTATATGGGTTCTGGGGACTGCGGCTCAGATTACCCACGCTTCTGCAGCAAATACTTGATAGACTTTGCCATCTCCCCTACCCCTGTAATAAGTTTTGATTGATATGGTGGTGAGGTTTTAGGAAATTAAGAGTATAAATATATAATTTCTGAAGAGTTTGGTCCCACTGATGGAGTTGAATCTATGAATATGTGAACTTCTAATATTGGAACACTGAGGACAATAGTGCCAACGTTGAAGCAATGCTTCTCGAGGTGTACTTTGTGAATTAAATTCACAAAGAGATTCTCAGAGTTTCTACTATAGGTGGGCAATGGTGCCACCAAGTTTCTAGTGGCAATAATCCTTCCAGGTCATTGTTCTTCATTTGAGAATCAAACTAAACTTTAGACGCAGTTCTAAACTTTGAGAATCTTAATTTACTTGATGTTTTCTGGCTCATTGGATTTTATCCTAATTAGAGCAGCAAGGAAATTCAGCAAATTCCTGGCACTGTGAGATGACAATCTTGATGTCCATTGTGAAACATTAAAAAAAAAGCTTTATCTGCTCACTTAGTTTTTCTTATTTTAACTCAGAACAGTAAAAAATTTTATCAGCTACATTTTACACCAGGCAGTTACCATCTATGACTGATTTACAAGATTTTGAAGTCATCCACTAAACGCAATGGAGAGATAGGGAATACGATTTGGACAACACCCAGGGAAGAGCACAACATGCAAAAGCTACCAAGTCTCTTTTACCCTCTGCCGCAAGGAGCAGGAGAATCCATGCAATGCTAGAGGACAGCCAGTAGGTGTCACCAGTGCGCCATGGATTTGCAGAACCAGTGTTTTCGCCTAGGTTCTCTCAGGATTAACTGGCTGGTGGTCTTGTACCTCATAACATCCAATATGTTTTTCCCTTCCCTTATAAATTATTGACAGACTCTGTGCCAATTAGTTCTACCAGTTGGTAGGTTTGTTATCAAGTTAAGCTTCAAGACAAGAACCTGGACTCGAACGATTAAAAATTTAGAAGCAGTTGATTACATATGCAGCCGGTCTGTGAAGTTACTTCTTGAAACTATTATATTGTTTTTTAATACTAATGATTTGTCTAATTAATAAAAAAGGCATGAAAGGGTGTATGATAAAGTGAGGCTTTTGAGAGAATGAGGATAAATGTCAAGAAGTAAGTACATTGTTAGGATATGTACGCTGTGCAAGATAGATACAGCTATTTTAAGAAATGATTCCCTTCTCAGAAAATTCTGTATTCTAGAATGTCACAATGGTTATGGAAATTTCATGTCCAACAGATGAATGATCTGAGAGCTAATTAGATAGATTTTGTAAATGATATAGTTTTTTGCTTGAATTAAAAACCTTGGTGACTGTTGTGGATTTTGCAACTTGAAGGTCTGCTGTGTTGTCAGCAGCGAGACACGGAGGCTCCCATCACACGAGAGCACCGTCGAGACTCCAGCCCCTGGCTTACAATGGAGCTCTATTTTAGTTGACAATAGAGTTAAGATATGTCCCTAAGCAACTCTTGATTGCCAGCTTTTAGGTTTTAAAAATGCATGCATGCATCTCCAGGTCTTGGCTGCTTCTCTGCTGTGGGCAAGAGTTAAGATTCAGCCCCCATCTCGCCACTGTCACTAGCAAACAAGCCACTGAAACCTCTTGCACTTTTCTCCCTCCATTAACCAAGGGTAGGGATAGCTAGTCATGGACTTCTTTGCTCCATGTTCTGTCCCATCACTGGTTCTTTGATTAGGTAATTCCCATTGGAAAAAAAAAATCCCGTAAGGGTAGTTGTGCAGTTCTGACTCTGCAGAGAAGAAAACAGAAGGGCTGAAGCTTGCTTTCGAGTCATGGGGCGTGTGATTCAGCAACCTTCGATTTCAAAAGGGTTCTGTTCAGCACATAATGCTGTTGCTGGGCTTTCGAAGGCCCAGGCATTGCATTGAATACACTCCATGGGTAGCACATTCACGAAGGGCTGGAAGTGCAGGCCTCAATGTGAGCACCATTGATGCGCAAGTTTGATATTACTGGACAGAAAGTATATGCCAAGCCTCTTCCAGAGTCCTTTGAAGTGGGCCCTTCATGTCTGTGCTGATCTATAGGATTAAACCTAGTAACCCACACCTGAGACACCGTGAAGACAGGGCCGCGAGGAATATTAATGCTGATTGGCTAACTTGTGAAACACGATTAGAAGACAGGGGAAAATGTTCTCAGTCTTAAAGATGGGAAAAACCACCAACAGTAAATAAATGTGATTAATTCCCTCCAAGTTAGCCTGAGTTCTAGGGTTGACTACCTCGTCTCATGCGAATGCATGGATGTGCAGTTGTTCGCAGTGG
Source organism: Alexandromys fortis (assembly GCF_014885135.2). Taxonomy (NCBI): domain Eukaryota; kingdom Metazoa; phylum Chordata; class Mammalia; order Rodentia; family Cricetidae; genus Alexandromys; species Alexandromys fortis. The sequence continues at coordinate 7,194,755 of NW_026067899.1, forward strand.
CATATTAACCCCGACGCTGCTGCAGAAGGAGATGTACAGGTGCATTGAAACCAAGGAAAGATGACTGCTTTCACAGCTAAAAAGTTTGCTAGGTTGTTCGTAACTATGTGTTCTAATCACACAATATGATTTGATTTGTGGTAAAGCACTATGGGTAAATAATATGGCAACTATTAAATGATGTTAAATATTAGGAACCAAGATTCTTTATTTACCAAAAATGTATTGGTAGCATAATTTGTCTTCTATTCTTTAATAATTTAGGATTTGCTTGTATAGTGAAAGGATTTTTTTAAAGTTACATATTTTGTAGTTACTCAAATGTAGTTACTCAAATTTTCAATACTTCAGTGGGCTAGGATTTGTGGGAGCCAGCGTGTGCTGGGGAGAGGGATAAGATCACATGTCTCCACCCCAGAAAGACTCGGGGCCAAGCCTGCGTATTAAATCTGTGACTTGAGATGAGCAACGTTTCCTTTCACAAAAAGAATTGCCATATGAATCCAGATTATACACACAAAGCAGAAGGCCTAGGTTGTAGAAGAAAATCCTTCAATAAATATTATTTTCTATGTCTTTTTCTTTCTCTTTTGAATACAACAGCCATTCCTTAAGTTCAAAGGATAAATGACCACTATGGTAACCACATGTCTTTTAAAGCCATGTAAGGATTATTATGTCCATTCTCACTATGTTTTTTTCAATGTCATGTATTCTAATTTGTTCCTATTTTTTTTCTAAAGGCGGCTGTAGTAGGAGAGCACTTGCCTTGCATGCATGAGCCTTGGTTTGTGTTCAGCACCAATACCACACTCAAGAGAGAATGCAAATCACAACTAGCTCGAGTTCTCTGCAACACTCTGGGCTATGCTTTTGTGGGTTGCTGTGTTTGTTCTGGGTAGGTTCCTCCCCTGCCCTCTTTTTGAATCCATTCCCCTAGACGGAGACATTTTTCTCACCCAGGGTCTCCTTTGCTATTCATAGTCTGACTGTACTTCAGTGAGCCACAGAAAAGGCACATTTCCACTGAAACCATCCAAGAAAAAGACAAAGTTAGATTTATACGGCAAACTGTTCTCTCAGAGGTTTACATTCCTAAGAACACATTCAAGTGTACTTTGTCAAATTAGCGTGTGTTTGGAAGAGCCTGGACGGTTCTCTTGGACAGGCGTGGCCTTTCATGTTCTGCTGTCGGGTCCTGCCATGCTGTCTGCCAGGATAGGCAGGCAAATATGGTCTGATTTGAATAATAGATATGTCTCCCACCAAAAGATACAAGAATAGAACAGAATCTTTCCTCAGCACTTAAAAATAATTTTGATGGCTGGAGAGATGGCTTGGTGGTTAAGAGCACGGGTTGCTCTTGCGTAGGATCCAGGTTCAATTTCCAGCACCTAAATGGTGGCTAACAACTGACTGTGAATATAATTTCAGAGGATGTGGCACACTCTTTGGCCTCGACACATGACACGTACATGGTGCCCATACTTAGGCAAAACACTCAGACACAGGAAATAGATATAAATAAAAACTAAGAAATAATTTTGATTCTTTCTTCTTTCCTTTGCTAGCATGTTAGCAATATATGAAAATAATCTTCAGTTTGTGTATAAGGTAGCTACTGAAGCTGTTTGGGGCTGAGATTTTATTCTAACTCTGACACACCTATTTAACATTTAGTGATCACATCCTATTTCCCAGCAATTGTCATGTGGTGAGAAACTGAAGTATAAAAAAGACAAGGTCTTTGTCCTCAAAGAACTCACAAGCAAGGAAGCCGTAAAGCTATGAACAGGTAATTATGAAAATATGCTGTCTAGATAGAGAACAAAATCGCATATACAATGACTCTAAATGGGTAACTTCACCCTGCATTTACTGTTATTGTTTTCAAAAATACATGTTCTCATCTTGTATCTTTTCCTCAAAGATTTTAATGGAAGTGTTCAAAATATTTTATCTCCCCTCATACTATTGTTTCCTAACATTCAAGTTCATAAAATCTTAATTTCCATGTTCCAGGATAAAAATTTTAATATACATATATACAAACAAACATATATACTTCTGAATTTTGAATTGTATTCATAAGCCTCCTTCCTATGCACAAATTTACCTTTTAGATTTCAATATATGACAATATTTATAGAAAGAGTCTATGGCATACACTTACTATTTTATAACAGTAATAGTATGGACAATGCCTGTGAATAGCCACACAGACTACAGCATTTTATATTTCCATATCACTTGATGCTTTTCAAAATATATTTTTTAATATCTGAGTCTTCGGATACATGTTTCCCAGAAGAAATGGACCATGTTTCTTACAGACTAAAAGGGGCAGAGTCTATGGCTCCCTCTTTAACACAAAGAAAATTCCAAATGTTTACGTGATCCTTGACTTGTCAGAGATTGCAGATGCACTTCAGATACGGTTGACTGATTGTATAAATGAGTTTTTCCACTTTTATAGTTATATCAACAGACATTTCGTTAAATTATACTTAAAGATTTGATGAGATAGGTACTGTGGAAAGCCAGTCAGCTCAAATTTCATTGTCACGTTCTGATTAGTCTAGGTGTGGCAGAGTCTGAGAGGGTGGTCTTAATCAGCGCAATCATTTGCAGGAAGTAATGAAACTTAATAAAAAATAATTCCGAGAGACCTCGTTAAGCTGGAACATTATTATTAAACAGATATATATGTGGAAGACTGTACCAATAAATTTCGGAGCTGTGGACACACAACCACATAAAGAAATGAAGGTCAGTGAAGAGGAACCACTTCTCTTGTACTGGGAGAAAGTGTGCTTCCCGGTCTTGTTTTATTTCTCTGCTAAAAAGAAGAAGAGGTGCTTTTGGTTTTCCACCCCGACGTGTCTGAAAAATCCAGTAAGTCTGCATGCATCATGTGAAACAAAAGCACATTCTAAAGAAATGTATTGGATTACTTCTGCTACCCAAGTTTAAGATCTAGCTGGACACAGCAGTCTCCTGAAGTTTGGGGGTCTTGATACCCTAATAACAGTGCTTTGGATTATAGTCATGAGTAGTGATGTAGGATTACTTAATCCAGAGAGTTTGCTTTTGAATGCAGAATTTATTTATTTATTTATTTTTTAAATATTTATTTATTATGTGTACAATATTCTGTTTGCATATATGCCTGCAGGCCAGAAGAGGGCACCAGACTTCATTACAGATGGTTGTGAGCCACCATGTGGTTGCTGGGAATTGAACTCAGGACCTTTGGAAGAGCAGGCAATGCTCTTAACCACTAAGCCATCTCTCCAGCCCCCGGAATTTAGTAAACACTCATTATAGTTGCAGTGTTGAGCTTAATACAGCTAAAGCCAACAGGTGAATATGCTTGAGACCAGGTTATGTTAGTTTTACAATTAACAATAATTTTAAAGTTCTTCCTTTGACATGAGATAAAGAAACAGATGTGCTTGGCTGGATTTGCTTGTTACAGAACACATATACACACTGGCATGAAATGGCTGTGGACTTAAAAACAACCGGCATGCAACTTCACACAGGAAACTGCCAGTACAGATGACTACAGCGCAGCTGGGCCAGGAGAAAATCAAATCCATTACAGAACACAGGGGATTAATGAATTTTGTAAAGAGACCGAATCAGATGGATTTTAGATATAATTGTTCAAACCCAGGCATCAATGAAGATAAACATTATATAATCCCCTTAAAGATCTTTTTTAAAATCTGTGTAAAATATCTCAAGAATTTTTCTTTCTTTCTTTCTTTCTTTCTTTCTTTCTTTCTTTCTCTCTCTCTCTCTCTCTCTCTCTCTCTCTCTCTTTCTTTCTTTCTTTCTTTTTTTTTTTTTTTTTTTTTTGAGACAGGGTTTCTCGGTAGCTTTTGGTTCCTGTCCTGGAACTAGCTCTTGTAGACCAGGCTGGCCTCGAACTCACAGAGATCCGCCTGCCTCTGCCTCCCGAGTGCTGGGATTAAGGGCGTGCGCCACCACCGCCCGGCTCAAATTTTTATTTCTTATACTGAATCCAATAAAGATGTAGAAGAGCAAGAAGGAGTTACCTTTATTTGATTTTTGTATTTCCTTTTAGGCATAAGAAGTTAGGAAAGGCCTGACTCCTGCTTGCTGATTGCAGCCTTGAACAGACTTATTTGAGAAGAAAAGTCTGATAATCCGTGAGCCATTTTTTTTGGGTCGGGACACCTTGCATGTTCCCACTCTGGTTCTGCACTAACAACTGCATTAAAGCTATTCTTTCCCCTGATTCTTGACTGACAGTCAAATGTTGGTTTTATTAATGTATGCGTTTAGGAAGAGATTTAATAGTCTGCTCTTGTTTTGTGGTTTCTCTTCTCTCTTTCACCTGCACAGTCCATGGTCTCTCTGGAAGCCCTCTCGAGCCGCCTGGTAGCTCTCGCACCTTGGCCCTAGGCAGACATCACCAGTGGCCATCAATGTTGAATTTTCTCTCCTGCCAGGTTCATGGAAGATTGATCCCTAGTGCTGGGAACAAAGCCGTGTGCCACCACACCCTGCTCAGAAAGCCATTTCTGCGATTGTTTACCATTTCACTGCTTACATCCCTGTTTCTGTGTCTGGATTCTCATTTGTGTCCATCATTCAAGATGTCTTTTGTACTCTATAAGCACATGGCATTACCTACTAGGACTTTACATAAAACAAGATCTTCGCTGGTGAAGCAAGTATGTACCTTTTTCTTCTTCCAGAATTAGTTTCAAAATGTTGTCCTCTTTTGTGGATTTAAGAATCAGTTTGTCAGAATCTTGGAGGCTGGAGCGGTGGCTCAGGGTTTAAGAAGAAGGGCTGCTTTTCCAGCGCACCGGTGAGATTCCCAGAACATATAAAGCTGCTTACAACAGCCTGTAGCTCCAACCTCAAGGGATCTGATGCCTTCTTATGTCGTCTCCAGGCACTACTTTTCATGAGTGTGCAGATGTACATGCAGGCACACAATCCATATACATAAAAATAAAGAATTTAAAAAGAAGAATCAGCTTGTCAATACATGGAATCCCCCACTGTGCATTTGAGTCCAGTTGTGCCGAGTTTACAGATGCCCATGGCGTTTTCCCTTGTCCACGTTCCATTCATATATTGGACAAAAGAACCAGTGCCTTTAATGCTAAAGCAACAAATAGCGTGTATATATCACTTTCAGATATAACGGGACTCTCAAGAAATGTGAACCTGTGCTGGAGAGGTGCGTTAGCAAGGAGAGCAGGTGGTGTTTAAAAACAGGAAAGAATTTGGAGAGGATTCAATTTAAAAAAAAAAAAAGAGAAACGGAGAATGAGCAAAAATGAATCATAACAATGGCAGAGAATGAAATGAAATTTTATCAGGTATGTGTAGGGTGGGAGGGGGCGTTAAGGGAGACATCCCAGGAGAGAGGATGCTAGCTGTATTGTTTGACGGCAGTGCTCTGAAATTGGAAACTTTTGAGTGTGTTTCAAAGTGGCAACCTTTTCCCGCAAATAACAAATAAATTAGTTTCACGAGCCATTGCCAAGTTCAAGCTCTAGAATCCGCCTGTGTAAATGGTCGGTGCCAATGCTTTCTTGTCCATCCCCACTCCCCTCTGCCAGCTTCACTGCTGATTGGATACTGATGGATGGCATTGTTCTGTTCCACGGCGGCACTTTATAAATAACAGAATGTGCAATTCCTACCTTTGCAGAAATTGGACCTTATGGAAACAAACGATTTCCCTAAGAGCAAGGCTTTGGATGTATATAGGCAATTTGATCTATCTCTAATAAATGTGTCAACACAGAATTAAAACAAGATATATACGAGTTTAGATTGAGTAGGAACGTTTTGGGTATAGAGCAAATTTGCTATTTAAATGCACTCATGCAGCCATAAGTGAACAAAACTGAATAAAAATAAAAATAAATTGATACTAGAGAAAATGTCAAGCACGTTTTACATGTTTGTTCGGCAAACTTCTTTATCTGGCATTAGCCAGCGTTCATATTTTATTTCCCAAATGTCCCTCCTTAAGATTGTTTCTGAAGGACACTTACGTTCTACTCACAGACATGTTTGTACACTATACTATAGCAAAACTGACAGTATTGTGGAGAGAGAAAAAATGTAACAAAGAGAAATTTGATCAAAATAAAATAAAGGGAGGGTGGCTCACAGCTTCAAGGTTATCTTCTAAGGGGCTACGGACTAGATGACTTGGAATGTTAACTCAGCTATTTACATTAGCTAATTAAGAGTTCTGCAGTGGAAGTGCCAGTGGCCAGCTAGATTAAAAAGACTCAAGGAAATCTCGCGGAGACGCTTTCCAGCAGAGAACAGGAGTTACAGGTCGCGGGAATTCCGAGAGCTGCAAAGAGTGACAGAACCATCTTGTCACATCCCGCCATTGTGCCAAGGAAGCCACCGAGTGCAAATTTTCTTTTGAGTTGAAGGTTACCCACTAGATCATTTTGATGTCATGGTACTGAGTTCCCCTACTCCATCATGGAACAACACCTTCACCCTCACCATGTGAAACACCCACAATTACTACAAATCTTACCTCTCTGAAGATTCCCTTCTGTGTCACACTCTTTCCCTCATGGGCCTTTGCAAGTGCTCCTTCACTTCAGAATGCCATTTTCCCTCCTACCCAGTCCACACAAGTAACTTCCTACATTTTCTTCGTGATAGTGCACGCCTTTAACCCCGTTACTCAGGAGGCAGAGGCAGGTGGGTCTCTGTGAGTTTGAGGCCAGCCTGTTCTTCAGAGTGAGTTTCAGAACAGCCAGGGTTACTCAGAGAAAACCTATCTCTGAAGACAAAAAAAAAAAAAGCAAAAATAAAGGGAGAGAGAGAGAGAGAGAGAGAGAGAGAGAGAGAGAGAGAGAGGGACAGACAGAAAAATAAGAACTAGTGACATTTGTTGCGTGTCTATTGCATACCATGCACTGGCCTAGGCAATGACAGGACTCCGCTCATGAAGTTCTCATACTGGACTGTTAAAGTACATTTTATAATTCCTGTTTGGAAGGTGGGAAAACTGAGACGATAGGAGAGTAAGTAAATTTTCTGAGATCCAGATGACAATATTGTATTTCAGCCCAGATGGACGTCCGTGGAACACTATGATCTGTGTTACATTGACACTACAGGACCGCAGCTCTATCCTTTCTGAGCATGTACCATGTCACTATCCAGACCCTGTCCTGTAGTGACTATAAATAAATTCCACTTTTTATCTCCCCCGTCTCTCACAAGATTCTTAAAGGCAACTAGGAATACTGTATAGAATTCAGATTTTGGTTCACAATTAGACAGACCTGCATATAAAATCCCAGCTATCGTACATATTTATAATATAACCTTGACCAATTACTTCACCTCTCAAGGCTCAGTTTGTCTTATCTGCAAAATGGAGATAATAATAGCTGCATTATGTCATTATGTCATTTGAGAAGCATTAAGTACATTACTAGTACAGAAATTAGCTGTGATAAAATTATTATTTGTATCCTCTAAGTTTAGTGTAGAGCAAGTGGTAGATATGTATTTGTTCCTCAAAACAGGATATGAACGAACAGAGAAAAGACAGATTGTACTATAAATAGTCAAGATATCGACACATTTGTTTCATGAGCTTTGAAACTTTAGCCTCTGGTATTGAGAAGTAAGCCTTCTTTAACTGTGTTGTCCTGAAGCATAGGGTCCTCCTGTACCCTCCGAAGATGGCTTTGTCGACTTAGCTGACACATTAAAGCAAGCAGCCAAGGATATTATTTAGGGCACAGAAAGTAGATTTTTTTTTCATGTAGTGGTGTTTTCTGAGCTGAAGGACGGGTGGACATTGAGAGAATTGAGTCCTTTAAATAGTTCTTCAAGCAGATGGAAGGAGCTATTGTAGACGAGCGATCTGAGCCATAGGGTTCCTGTGTGACCTTCAAGGTTTCATTCTAGTTTACCCTTCAAAACAGGAAAACAAAACTACAAAACTCTGGCTTTCCTTCATCACTGTCCCGCGTGTGTGCACACTATGTCTGAGTGTGCACAAGTGGGGACCCACATCATCTTTGTCAATAAGACCCGGGAAAATCGGCTGGGCTCTACAGGGGAGGTAGGCAATGGCGTGTCTGAAATTTCAGTCTTTAAACGTATGCCCTTACAGTTAGAAACCTAAACAAATAAAAAAAAAGAAACGTGAAACAAGGGAGAGAGAGAGAAAATAAAGAGCAAAGAGATGACTTCTACAAAAGATGAAAAGTTCCATGATGTTCATTTTTGTATCCAGTGCCAGAGCAGGAGAGATTGACCAAAGTCCCCAGCCTCGACTGACCTCTGCACTTAGAAGTGGTGATGAACATAAGAATGGTGTGACCAAATGCCAAGAGGAAGCCCTGATGGAATTTACTGAGAAATTTGGGGAAGATTCCATTTATAAGGAATTTTTTTTCTTAGGTGCAACATAGCATTAGTGAGTTGCTGAAAGACACCTACGAATCTCCATCTTCAAGTGTTCTCTACGTCTCAGCCAGGAGAACCTCTGCGGATGACTGTGGGACTTGCTTTATCATTTCTTCACCAGTGACCAGCAAGGTTCCCCTGGAACCAGGCCTCACTTCCCTTTTCAATCCATTTCAGGTGTGAGCATTTTGTGGGACTGGGTTCTCTCAGTGAACCCGGATCTCATTGATTCAGCTGGGCTTGCTGGCCAATTAGCTTTACGAATCTTCCTGTCTCTGTATCCCTAAGCTGGGACTACAGATGCTTGCTGTTGTGCTTAGCTTTTATGTGTGTCATGAAGAACTGAATTCAAATCTCATTCTTATGTGGCATGTTCTTATTGGCCATGCCATCTCCCTACATCTTTAAATTAATTTGTAGTTGTATTATAATAATGATGCTATCAGTGTCTGTGTTGGGGGAGGATCTTAAGAGAGGGTGTACACCAACCAGCTTGCATGGGCCTGACCTAGGTCCTCTGGACAAAGGCTGCAGTTGGGTAGCTTGATCCTCTTGTGGGATTCCTGAGAGTATGAGCAGGAGCTGTCTCTGACTACACTGCCTGCTTTTTCTACCCTTCTCTCCTACTGGGTTGCCTAGTTCAGCCTTAATAGGAGAATAGGTGCCCAGTCTCACTAGAACTTGACATGTCATGACTGGCAGATATACATGGGAGGCCTGACCTTTTCTGAAGAGAAGGGAGGAGAAGTGGGTGGGTGGGGGAGTTAAGGGGAAGGACTGGGAGGAGAGGAGGGTGGAACATCTGTGATCGGGCTGTACAAAATAAATTAATTATTAAAAAGAGAGGGTTTATAGTATAACGTGGGTGATGTGAAGACAAAGGGGAATATTGTGAAAGAGGTAGGTTTAATAGGGAGAGGGTTGGAGAATAGGAATGGGTGGGAGTATGGATAGCTACCACGAAAAATCATTGTTAAATCTATATGAAAATCCAATCATATATATACGTATGTGCATACATATTTATAGGTATATACTTATATAAAAGCATTTATTTGAGTTATATACACAGGGGTTGATGCCTCTCCTAGAAGCCACAGGCTGCAAGATGTGGGATACCCTCCTTAAGCCTATTGGTCAACCGTGTTCTGGAGACTCCCCAGCAATACAGATTATTGTCATTGCTCTTTGTTGCCCATCGAAACTTTGCGACACGACCTTATTGCTGAAGGAACTCTGGACACAGGACACGGAGACGATCAAGTTGGTACCACTTATGGTTGCTCCTTTAGCTCAGGCTCTGGGGTGTAAGGAGGACCTTAGCTTCTTTTGAAACCTCTGTGTAGCCAGTACTTACCTTACTACCTAGACCACACAGTGTGGGTAAGTAAGTGCTCAGCCACACCTGACAGGTGAAAGAAGGAGCGGATGAACTGTGGCGGCTCTCCAGGAGTTCTATTAGGAGAATCAGTCACTTGGATTGGAGCCCCCAGCCAATAGCTTTATGCGTTTATGAGGGTCATCCATTAATGGCTCAGTTAATGGCGGAGTGTGAAGCCAATTTAGAGAAGGGCTGCAGATGACAGTGTGTCTGGATTCTGCTGAAGGTGAGGACTAATTGAATATTTAATGTGCTTTTGTTATGTGTAAGGGACTCTGGGGGAATCCAGATTTGAGCATGATGTGACATCTTTCCTGTAAATCTTGTAATTTAGACGTGGAGTCGTCCCGTAAATAGGTAAGCTTAGATGGGTGCAGAAGACCGACCTGCACCCTATACTCACTGTTGTTTTGCTACCGTGTGATGTGAGTGTGGTGTGGGGGAATTGATGCCACCCAGGGTTTCCGAATTACACTGGGAAGTCTGTGATTTCACAGTCTCTCCTTTCGTCTGTTCCCTAGAAGCAATGGGCGCTAAGTATTCTTGTCTACATGCTGTTACCAACATCTTACTTGGAGCTGGTGAAGTTGTCTATTATTTACTTAACAAGTCAGGGAAACATTGCTGATTTCCTCCAGAGGGTCAAGAACTGGGCCACCCGTGCCAGGCAGAGGAGAGTGTGGAGGAGATTGGAGGCAGGTGTGTGCTCTCATTGTCCTATCCTCTCCCTGATAGGACGGAAGGATGACCTCAGAGAGTGGAAAGTGGGGAGAGAGAAACACTGGCCAGGGAGTCACTTTGCATAGGTGGAGGAGGAGTGGCTTCTTGGAGGAAGGTGGCATGGGTCTCAAGCTTCAAGGATGCATATGAGCTGGAGGAAGTGTCCACCCTTGGAAGAGGGGTACAAGGGAAAGCACAAGGTAGGGCAGGGCTGTGTGTCTAAGAACTAGGGAGGCAGTATGCTGGAGACCTCTGGAAAAGGGAAGGGAGGAGGTTAGACAGGCAGAGCAGCTAGGACTACGGGCTGTGTACAGCAAGGAACAAGGAGCACTTGAAGAGTTAGAAGCACCACAAGGACAAGTCCTTGAATGAAACTCAAAACAAGGGACAGGGGAGATGGCTCAGCACAGAAAGGCCCTTGCAGTGCAAGTCTGACAACCCGAGATATCTCCAGAACTCAAGCAAAGATGGAAGGGAAGACCTGTCATAAAGTTATTCTCTGACCGTCCCTCGAGTGCTCACCGCCCCCACACTGAGTATATACACACAACGATAAGATTAAACAACAATTGAGATGATCTGATTTTTATTGTTAAAGGATTATTAATATTAGTGAGAAGAGGTCATCCTCTCATCTGAAAATGTCCCCAGAATACGTTAAAATGGAATTCTTTTAACAATGGTCTTAAGTGGTAGGTCCTTTTGAGACGTGGTTAACTTAGGATCCTGTCATGGATGGACAAGTGTTGGGAACTGGCAGGAGGAAGCTATCACAGACTTCCTTTTGCTATTTGGCTGTAGGATATCCACGGTATATGAAGAAGAGATTGAACTTGGTGACACCTGTGTTTCCTAGCCCCCCAAAGTTGGAAATAGATCTCTGATTTTTAATAGACCTCATATAGTCTTAACCACCTTTGGGATTGCTACTAGGTTCCACTTCCCGTTTATGGCAAGTTCTAGCCAAAGCTTACCCCAGTGATGGTGCTGAGCTGCTGCTGGGTTTTATCAACAATGTTCCTGGGTTTTCTATAGGGATGGAATGGCCATATCTTTCAGAATTGATTTGTTCATTCATTTTCAATTTCCTTTTCATGATTAGTTAAATCAAAATCAAATGTTTAGGGTCCTTTTAACCTGCTCACCTCAAACCCAGTTTCTCTTTTTGAGCAGATCTGTAATTTCCCAAAGTGGTGCGTGGCTGTGGCGGATCACACTTATCCGGAAGAAGCAGGTTCGGCTGGGGGTTCATGCTTCAGTCCGTTTTTCTTATCTTCCTCAAATGGCCGAAGTTAACTGATTTGAAAGGGCCTCATTTTAAATTACATTCATTCAGTGAAAACAGAAATTAACACTTAGAGACATCTATATGCTAATGATTGTAGCTCAGGGAATTCACTTCTAACCTTTCAAAAAGGCATTGGTAAGGAACCATTTCACTAGAAAGCAACTTAGGAAAACTGGTAGATTAATTAAATACCATAAAATTTCTTTTTTTTTAAAAATCTTTATTTCATTTATCATGTATGCCATTACTTTTTTTTTCTTCCTTTTTAAATGTGAGCTACTGTGATTCAGAGTGTACCACGATACCATGTTATTTAGCAGATTGTTCAGCCTGAATAATACAGAGCCCAGGGTGGGAAGGGCGGGCAAGCATGTTGGGAAACAGGGGAGGAACAAAAGATAAAAAGAAAGGAAGTCATATCCTCATGGCCACTCCTCGCTTCTGTTTAACATGGTGCAGATTTTTAGAATGTCCTGCCCTGTTTGGGGGAAGGCCTTCCTTAGGAGAGGGTCCTAGTGAGTAGAGGTAGGGACAAGACACCCCTGAGTCCCGCTAGCCGGAGCCCCTGTGCCGTGATAATAACACACAGTTACCCAAGCAAAGGCCTACAGCAGCTCAGGACTCCCTCTCTCCCTCCCTCCTCTGTGTTTGCTCACCTCCACGTGCTTTCATTCACTCCTTCACTCCTGCTAAAATCAGGGAGAAGCGGCTTTTCTCAGTCATCCCTTCCCTGAGGAGGCAGATTCTGTTAAGGAGTCTGGAGGACGTTTTGGTGAGGCAGATAGAGTTGGAGGCCCTATCGTAAAGCAGCACAGCCCCTTCACGGGGTAGACTCATGACGTCCAAGCAGCTTTATGCCATCCTTACCCTCGGAAGGCTGCTCCCGTCTTCAGAGTCAGCCGACCAGAGCTGCACATTTGGGGCCACGGAAAAGCTCTGTGCTCTGATCTCCTCTGGGATCTGATTTCACCTGGCACGTACTAGTTAGCGTAGCAGGGGATTTATTTCAGTTTTCACACCCCTAGTTTCCCTACCTGGAAAATGGGCGGAGGAGCACTTGGGGAGATTAAATGAGAAAATGCCTGTGACGTTTTGGGTATAATAATGGGCACAGAGTAAACACTCCGTGGTACATAGTGTCTAAAAGGATGAGAATAAGTTGAAGAAGCAAACAGTCTTCCTGCAAACCTTATGTTTCCACAACCTGTAGCCTCAAAAGTGGTGTGCTAACACCAGGGCACCCTGTCAGTGAAGGAGCCAGGGTATGTTTGTTTTTATTTCTCTTCCCGTTTTTAATAATTGTAAGATCTGATGTACTTAACACTTATTTTTAAACCAAACCCTTTCACCACAAATTAGGAACTTGCCCATCATCTTGGAAGGCTTCCTTGTGTCTTTCTTTAGTCCTCTTTGATTCCTGTACCCATTTCTAGTACCCCGTTCCCAGAGACCTAGGAATCTGCTTTTGGTCTTCACAGTGAGTTTGCATGGTCTAGGATCTGATATAAAGGACACCACACATGGGCATGATCTCATGTAGTTTTGCCTTGACCTACTTTCTTTCGCTTAGTGTGACCATTTGAAGTGTAGTTATAAGAGAAATATTTTGGCTTCAGCAAATAATTTTGTTGTGCATACTAACAATTTATTCCTGTTTCTTGCTGAGTAGTAATTACTACATATAAAAAAATCACTTTTTTTTCAAATATCAATTGTCTAATTGATGGACTTTTGGGTTATTTTCTGTTTTGGGGAGGAATCCTTTGCTCTACTCATTCAGATATAAGCTTTTGGTAATGGCATTTTTGATTTCTTTTGGAGAAATATCTAAATGGAATGTTGAGATTATATGGGAGTGGGTGTTTAAGTTGTTAAATTCTCTTCCAAAGACCTCTTCTGGATTGCAGTTTTCTTCTGCAGCACACGAGATTTATGGTTAGTCACAATTCTCAACAATACCAGGATGCTTGGTTTCAGCTATCCTAAGAATGTTTTGAAATGACATCATGTTTTCCTTTTTAATTTCCCTAAATCTGACCACGCCCATTTTCTCTATCATCACGTCCTGTTTGATGGACAGACTATGCAAATACTTAGCCCCTCCCTTTTAATTCAGAATACTTGTCTCACTGTTATGGAATATGTTTTACTATTATTGATTTTAAGTATTAACAGAAATTCCCTGTATTACCAAAAAAGAAGTATCTAAAATTTGTTCATATGTTTGGGCTAAAAATCTTTTATCGGATATGTGATTTGTAAATATTTCCACCCCATCTGTGTCTGTGTTTTCATTCTCTTTATGGTATCTTTTGAGCAACCAGTCTTAACTTGGATAAGGGTCAATTTATCAATTTTATCTTTCATGAATCTTTCCCTAACTCTATCATAAATTTTATCCATTTATTTGTGTGAATGTGTGTGTGTGTGAGGGGGTGTCTTATAGATTTCCATTTGATGTGTAGAATTTATGATCTGTTGATTAGGGACATTCAATTACACTAGTGCTATCCTTGGAAAATCCTATTTTTTTCTTCTTCTGAATTTTCTTTGCATCTGACCACCAAAATCTACTTCTCATTCAGCCGAGGATCTACTTCTGGACTTTTATCCAATTTGCTTTGTTACTGAATCTGTCTATTTTTAAGGCCAGGTGTAACTTGAAAACAATTTAATTTTGAGACAAATTGTTGAGCTCCATTCCATCGTTCCCTACCCTGATCTCTCCACGGAGCTCAACCAAAGAATTCAGTACACCATTCTCTTTACTTGAACAAAGTGAAGTTTTTCTGTGATTATGACCCCTTCTACAGCCCATTCTACCGTTTCCCATTTCTCCACTTTCAATTTCCTCTGGTTTGTATTTGCTTTGAGAGGACAGTGGCTACCTTACAAAGATCTTTCTGTGCACTGCTCTCTGCTGCATGCAAACCTATGCCGACCAGTGTACGCCATCACCACGGAGGGAGGAGTCGTATGGACAGCTGCCAGGAAGGAAAGAAAACATCAATCAACCCTCTCAGAAGGAATCTTGCTAATAAGTGTGTCGATTTTCAAATTATGCCCAGTTTTTCCTCTGTCCTTTGCTAGATACACAGAGGGAACTGTTCACTTCTGCCTCAGACATGACATCCGGGGTTCTCGAAAGCAGAAGAAGCAGGTCACAAATCCCAGGGCAAGATCCAGTTGAGCCTACTTGAGAGCAGGGCTTTCTCAGGCAGGATTCTACTGTAAATCCCAGCTGTCAAACTGACTGACAGAGACAGCTCGGACAAGGAAAGAAGCAGCCTAAGGGAGGAGTCCAGGGAGAGTGTGTGCTGCAAACTGGAAGGCTGGAAAGCGGTTATCAGCCCTTTAATAGGTCTAAGCTGATTGGCGAGCTCCTTGTTGATTCTAATGAGGCTATTTTTATACTGATAACTATATTATTCCCAGCAATTGTCATGGTTACACAGACAAAAGGAGAAGGCGAATGGTAAACTTTCTGAATAAAGGAGAAGGCACGAATTGGAATCATTTAATCGCTTATTCTAACAACAAAAACAGGCCCTGTCTGTGCTGAGTTAATGAACTCTGGTTATCCCTGAGGCTCTACCCCCTCCGTGGAACCCGTCTCCTCATCTTTAAAAATGAGGGGTTGGACAAAGTCAGTGATCTCCTAGGTCCCCTTTATGTTGAAAATTCCATGATTCTGTGGGTATCCCATCTAGTTCTTCATCACTGAAGCTTTTCCATCTATTTTATGTGAGAAGGAAACAAAGAGAACTTTACTTGGAAAATTTGAAATTTTATATTATTGAGTCCCAAACTTGATTTCGAGACGGGAAAAGAGGGAGGATCTTTGACTGAAAAAAATTAATACTGGTTTCGATTTTTAATTGGTGTTTTGAGTGCTGGTGGCCTAGTCTGGCTTGTAGGGTCACGGGCTGTGCTCACAACACTGGGAAGTGAAGACAGGTATATGCTAAGAGCACACTGACTTGTCAGCCTCACAGAAACAGCAAACCTCCGATTCAGTGAGGGACCCTTTAGCCAGGCAATAAGCTGGGGGCTATGGAGGAAGACACCCAATGAACCTCTCTGCTATCCAGATATATGCCTGTATGCACTCGGACCTTCCTAATCACATGCATGTGCCACATATGTGTACCACATACCCCCAAAATGAAATTGCAAACAAACGGCAACAAATAAAGTTCTGAGTCTCAGGGAACTAAATGCCCATGCAACAAGCTTTTGACCCGGACTTTGAATCTTGGTGCACCTGATATCTAATGCCTGTATCACTTCCTCTCCACCAGAGATGGTAGCAGACTTCATCCCTCTGTTCCTGCAAGTCGCTGAGTTCTTTTCCCAGAGTTCCTCTGGCACCAGAGGCAGTGCCTCTCACTGTTTGCACACTAGCATGGGTTTTCAATGTTCCTACACTTGGCCAAGCATCTGCAGGTCGAGCTATTGGCATGCCCTAGAATTGCTGGAGGAGAAATGAAGGGGAAGAGGAAGGACAACTTGGTAGGGCCTGCATTATTTGAGAAAATATCTCTCAGAGAAACTTGGAGATGAGCCAGTTACAACAATTAAGTTGTGTAGATGAATACAACTTAGACAAGTGGGCAGAACGCAAACCAGTGTTTAAAACTGAGCATAAGATTCGAAGGTAACCAACGAGCAAATTTTTTTTTTTTTTTAAGGCTCAGACACTTTGTTTTTTTCAGGCCGTGTTGGCAATGGGCCGATGGAATACGAGTAGATCGTTTAAGCTGGTTCAAAGCCCTTTTGCATTTACACCGCTTGAACAATCTCTCTGTGTTTCATTAGTTGCCAATAAGTTATCTCTTTGTTTCTGCGCTCAGTTTTATGGATTCTATGGCTGTAGCGATGAGAGCGCAGGGAAACCGTGTAATGACAGAGAGAAGCACTCACTGGGGGAAAGAGAAAACACTTTGAAGCTGTGGGGCACCCAGGCTGCATCTGGGCACAATGCCAGCTCCTCTGCAGCTGAAGAACTTGCCACAGAAACAGCTGGCGATGGCTACAATTCACCTGCAATAAAGACAACGGATACAGGACCACTCAGCACACTAATCAATGATTTAATAATTGTGTCAATGAAACAGATTATTCAATTGGCTCAGGGGCACAGGAATTCCCTCTGCTGTTATATACAGGCTTTTGGAATGGCCTACCCTTCCGCACTAGACTTGCACATTTTCCTCTACTACTTTTATTTTAAGACCCTTCTGGTTACAGCTTTTATACGAAAATATATTGGAACATCATATGGCCCCTAGACCAGTGTTTATTGACATTTATGGAGGTGCTAGAATTTCTCCCTGAGTGAATAGAGCCTTTCCCACTGTGTCTGTCTAGGTTTGTGGAATCTCTCCCTGGACACAGCATTATCCCCTTGGGGGCTATAGGATGTCTTCTCCGTAAAAAAGACAGTTTTCTGAGAGCCATCACACTTTTCTATGACTGAACAGTTGTGCCGGAAAGAGTATATGATAGATTCCATCGTATTCTGGCTTTTGCTCACCTCTTGTTTTCTCTGCATTATTGTAAGTTGGTTTAAGCCAGTCAATATTTCCTCTAATCTTAAGAACTTCTCACTGAGATTTTGGGGTAACATCCCCTCTCCCCACTTACTGGTGGTCAAATACACATATGTAATAAGGCACAACTCTTCCTGGCTCTCTGTTGGATTGTAGCAATCACTGATCTAATCCCTCAGTCCTTTGCAGGTTCCTTGAATGACCCCTTAGATTACAGGTGTGGATTCAGGATAAGGCATGCCGGAATAAACTCTGAGAAGAGTTTATGGGCTCCCACTCATAACTAAGAAGCTATCTTCAGCTGATACCCCTTGGCAAAGGAAAGATTAGTTTTCTTCAATGAAATCTCACTGGGTCTACTAACCACACTTCTGGTAAGGGTTAATGCCTAGGAATAGATGGTTGACAAAAAATTAAAACAAAAGTCAAAAAGGAAGAAAAGATGCTCATTTTTTTTTTTTACTTTTGTAGACTTTTGCACCGTATTGTTTTGTTTGGACACTTGTGTGTCTGTGCATGTCTTACTGGCTTGTATATATAGGTCTCTGTTTTCTCATTTTTTATTTTAATTTTTGCTTGTTGTTTTGTTAAGTAGAGAAAGAGAAAGGGTGTAGGGGTGGGTGGGGTGAGAGGGAGGATCTGGGAGGGGTTAGGGGAGGGGAAAGGTATTCTCAAAATATATTGAACTAAAAGAATTTTTAATTAAAAAAATAAGTAAATGGAAAAGATTTGGTTCCACAGCCCTGGGACCAGCCTGTCCTGCCCAGTGTGCTGGTGATGCTCTTTGGAATTTGGTCCTTTTTGTCAAGTATTTTCAAATGTAGTACCTGCTCATTTGGAAACCAATGGAAATATTGTACTCAGAATACCGATACATACAAAGGAGGTAGGGAAAAAGTTTATGTACGGAAATATATTTGTTTATATTATCTTATCTTACAGAGTCCCTTTGTTTACTTTCCATAGTGCTGGTTCATTTCGGGGCCCGATTATTAAGGGTCTGACCTTTGAGAAGACGATGGTTCTTCTAAGAGTGTATGCATTTTGGTAGGCTTGACTGAGGCCTAGACAATGACTCGAAGGACTTAGTCAATAATGGGATGATTTCAGGCAATGTGACAGGTATTGGGGGGGATGTGCTTTTGGTCAGAGGACCTGCCTGTCTCCCTTCAAATTTCTTAGAATAGACAGTTGTCTACTCCATAAGCAAATGGACTATATCCTTTTCTACTTTTTTTCCCCTTCAGAATTTTGACACGAGCTGTGCAGTGGCAAGCAGGTACTGACTGGTAGTATCCATTATGTATGGGGGCCAATTTTATTAAGGATCTGGGAAATCCCTCCCTGGGTGGCATATTTAGAAAGTACTATTGGCATCCCGTCCCTCCGTGTTACCAGTGAGTGACATGTCAATGTCTTGATGCCTCATCTTAATTATTCACTCTCTGCCATTTCCAGAGCCTTGCGATGGCTCTCGTCTGTGCTGACACATGGAATATAGCAAAGAGCATTTGTGGATTATAAATATCAGCACAAGATCAGAGAGGAAAAGTTAGCTCTATAAAATTACACATATGTATAGAAGCACATACGTGGGTAAAGATGAGGTACTTATTATAAGAACATGCTGGTATCCAGCAGAGGAGGTATGAGTCTATCTCAGTCACATGTGTCAGAAACCTCAGTGACTTTTTATCTTGATCACCCCTCAGGGAAATGTTGGATTATTTAAATGCTACCATTAATATTTATATAATGTTTTCTATTGTACAATTTGCAGAGTGCTCTTCTGAGGATAGAATAAGGTGACAGATATGAAAATAAAGTTGGTAAATTAGAGGTTGGTGGATGAATTTTATACTAATTATGACTATGATTATTTTCATGCTGTTGTTGGGATTTAGATTGCGTCTACCTGGAAAGTAAGGCTGATAGGAGTTGGATTTTCAGTGTTACTACCAGAATGGCAGTCATGAACAAAGTACAGTCACTGGGAGGAAGGGAGAATGACTTGTGAGCCAAGGAGCGTGGATTATATTACCAGCCCTGCTGATAACAAACCGAGTGCACTGGGCAAATCTTTCATCTCACGGAGTCTTTGAGAGATCATCTATAAAATGAAGTTGGTAGATCTATTCCGATGTTCCGAAATTAGTAGAGTTTTAATGTATATGACATCTCTTATTTGGAATTTTTCCATGATTAACTATTTCTTTCAATGATGACAAAATCCTTTAGTTTAGTCCCCATAATATCGTAGGTTGTAAAGAACTGGGGGAGTTGAAAGATTTTCCCGAAATGTGCCCCGTGTCGGCAGCCTCCTGACAGGATATTGTAAAGACTAGTCAAGGCAGGAAAGAAAGGATGCAAATAAAAGCAAAAGCTGAGGAAAAACATTTGCTGTTAATGATATTTTCATTCATTCTGATTTGCATAATCCCAAGGTAGTACATAAAACTTCCCTTTTTTTTAATTTCCTCCCCCTCTTCCTCTCTGGCTACCTCTTTTTCTCCCTCTGTTTCTTCCTTTATGCTTCCTTTTTCTTCCTTCCATCCTACTTAGTCTGATTCCTTTCTGAGACATGCAGAACCACCAGTCCCAGATGCTAATTTATAATGGCAAACTCTACCAGTTGCTAGCAACTTCCAAGGAACCTATCTTATGCCCCCTCATTATTTGTGGATGATGAAGAGACTGAACAGAAATAAACTGTAATGCATTTTCATTTTCCTACTAAGCTGCAGCATTCCTAAACAATGTGTCCATCCTTTGTATTCAAATTATATCAACCCCTGGGTTTTCCTCTGACATGGTGTTATTTTAGCAAACACTTTGAAAGCTTTATTAATTCCCTATTTAAAAATCGCCTTCACAAATTAAATGAATCAACTGTAGCTGTAGGGAAAACAAATAGGTTTATATAGTATACCTCCCAAGATCTTAGTGATAAGGTGACAATTGAACAGGTTCTATCTCCAAATAGGTTGGGGACCAGCATCAGGGGTGAGGAGTAAAGAGGTGCAAAAGCCTTGAAGTGCTTCTTGCATAGTAGAACACTGTTAGGCACAGCAAGGGGAGTAATCCCTCTGAAGTCAGCACAGGATGTGAAGGCAGGGGAGGCGATGCTGAAGATGATGAGGGACGGGCAGAGTTTGCAGGACTTCCTAGGCAGTTGTGTGGAGTGGGGAACACTGGAAGGTTTGTGCAGAGGAGAGAGAGACTTGGAGCAGTGGGGTTGCAGCATCAGCAAATCATGTCTAGTGACGTGTGCGGAGAGCTGTTTAGAGACGATTTGAATGATGCAGATGGCAGACAGTGCTTTGGAATGAGGTGACAGACATGAGACTTAGTCTGTAGACACTTTGAACTGGCTAAGGAGAGAGAAACAGGGAAGAAGAGGGAGGAAGGGAGGGAAGAAGGAGGGAGGAAGAAAGAGGTATTGCAGCTGGAGAAACCGAAACTATCCTATTGACTGTAATGGGAAAATGGGGACTTTGTCTAAGAGAGTGGTTTTCCAATTCTGCCTGGCAAAGAAAGTATTTTTTTAAAACTTTTAGCTCTTAGTGTACTCGTATTGACTAATTCCTCTCATTCACACTCAAATTTAAGAAAGGAAATTGAGAAGCAGATAAAAGTCCAGGGTGAGGCCATTTTCTCCAGTTCATTTAACATTCAGGTAATATATACTGTAACCTCTTATACATTAAAAGCACTCTGCTAGGTGCTGCAAAAAGTAGGAAAATGATCAAATGAGAATTATGCTATTAGCACACATATAATTTAATAGTGGCACCTGAAGTGTGATTCATTACAGTAGATGGAGTGCCATGATGCTGGGGTGTATGGAAAAGTGGTTATGAAGGGGAAACACGTGCTAGCCTTAAAAAGCAGGCTGGCATTTTACATTCGAGGATAAACAGCCACATCATCAAAGCTAGAGAGGCTGTGGAAGGCGGAAGGCACCTTCTTATTTGTTAATGACTTTGTGAAATTGTTGAAAGCGACCTGAAAGAACAATTGAGAACAGCCTTTGTGCAAAGCTGGGAGAATTCATCCCTGAGACTCTTTAATGCAATGCATTTCTTCATCTCGTGTGTATGGAGAAGGAACTTGCTGTTTTCTTTGCTGAGGAGCCTTGAGAAAATAATTCCATGGTTGGAAAATTCTGATCAGTCAGTCCAGGTCCTCAGTTCAAGATTCAATTTATATGAAATCTAAGTTCAAGATTATATTTAATTAGAGGAGCTCGATTTCTTGTCAAACCTCCGTTCTTAACCCTGTAAACAAATAAGACGGTGGTGGTGGGGCCGGATGTCGGCTGAGCTCAGTGTTAGGTGCGTGGCTGTAGTTAAGTGGACATAGCAAAAGAAATCAAAGCAATTGCTCTCAGTCTTGCGGGTTCTATAATGTAATTTGGAAGATAAACACAAGGACAAATGCATGCAGTTCCACAGCGAGATCAAAACACTACCCACCCGTACCGGAGTCTCAAAATGTGAGCCCAGGGTAAGGTGCTGAATTGCGTTCAAGAATAATCAAGGCTAGCTGCGTCCTCAGAGAGGACACTGACTCAAAAAGCACAGGCAATCCATTGATATCGACGCTCAAAAGCGGCGATTTCCTGAGCTAAATGGCTTGAGACTGTCTAAAGATGCCGATGGTCCTTGATTTCCAGCATTAATCTTCACGAACAAATTTTTGCTTCAGTCATGTTTCTACGCCTCAAGTCTGCTGGGGTTTCCTCTCCTGACGGCTGACATCTGTCTAAGAGCTGAGTGGTGACAGTGTCTTTTTGGATAGGCTTTTCCATTGACAGTCATAAAATCTCTGTTTGGAAATCACTGAGTGCTGCCAGCAGAGAATGGACATTCTAACATGACAAGAAGTTACAAGGAAAATGCGGGATCCTGTGCGGACAGACCTCCACTCCCAGAGTGTGGAGAACTGCTTGTCAATCTCTGTACCTCTGGACGAGGGCTTCCTTGACGACTGAGGGTCCCCCCCTTTTTTTTTTTTCTCAATGAGGGGCTTAAGCCCTTGGCATCTCTGCATGCAAGATACCCTGGAACACCCCGTGTGCATTCAATAC
This sequence comes from Alexandromys fortis, assembly GCF_014885135.2. Classification (NCBI taxonomy): domain Eukaryota; kingdom Metazoa; phylum Chordata; class Mammalia; order Rodentia; family Cricetidae; genus Alexandromys; species Alexandromys fortis. Next base: position 7,217,239 of record NW_026067899.1, read on the forward strand.
AGCAAAACAAGACAATCATGTTTTCCTGGGTCCTCTTTGTAGATCTTGCCTCCAGAAGCCACCCGTTTGCAATGGTAAACATCTGTGGTAAAACGGCAAAGGTCACACACTCATGTGCATGGAGGAAGATGGCTGGGCTGACATCTGGGGGCACATTGAGGGAGGCTGGAGAGAACATGTCTGTGGCCCGTGTTACCTGAGTGCAGCACATTGAAATATCATATAAGTGATGCATAGCATTTAATGAGTCAGGACTGAAAACTTTAATTAGCTTGTAGGGCTTTTTATTATTTTATTTTTTTTTTTTGTTCATTATATTTCCTGCTCAGTCTCTGTGGATGTTCTGCATTTTCATCATCAAATGACTGGCTGGCTATTTTTGTCAAACAAGAAGCCTGAAACCATCAAGTCTGAGTGTGGAGACAGTCTGCCCGCTCTGTCAACAGGATGAAAGGGAGGCTCGGGCTTTTTTAATTACAAGGATAACATGTTCGCTCATCTAATAATGAAGATGGTTAGCAATTTTAAATTTTAATAATCAATTACTGAAAGTAATTCTCCATTAAACCACAAGAGAGCCATTAAATCTCAAAAGATGGAGCATGCCGCATGTAACAGTAGCAAGTTTTCTATTTTTAAATATCATTAGGGAATATCTGATTGTTTCATTTCTCTGCATTTCTTTTACCTTTCTCCTTGTGCACACCATCTCATTTTCCGCAGGAAGACAGCACACGGTCTTATAAATAATAAAAGAAAACCCTTGCAAGGCTTGATCCAGGGGTGTGAAATATGTGCTAAGAATGTAATTTATTTCAGTCTGGCATATTTGGACGGAATAATCATGAAGGTGACTAATTAATATTATACTACAAGGTGGGCAAAGCAGTGCAGTGGGCTACTCGAGGCTCCTTTAACCTCTGGAGACCTGTGCCCGAGCCTCCAAGGACTCACGACCACTGAAAAGGCTTTTGAGGGAGGACAGAGGGGGGGCCCCAGATGTATTCTCCTGGATGTGAAGAGCCCTATCCAAATCCTACAGCCACCCTGAATCAGTCCTTGCTCTCAAGTGACAAGAGAAAAAATACGAGTCCCAGATGGATATGGCAATGGGGCAAACTTGTATGTTGGAGAAGAGCTTCCAGGATGCTTCAGCTGCTGGAGCCCTAGCCTGCTTTAACAGTTTACTTTCGTTTCACAAACACACACACACACACACACACACACACACACACACACACACACACACACACCCTGACACCATTTACTCAGCATATTTCTTAGTGTTTAGGTAAGATGCTGGGTGGAGTTATCAGAAAATAACAACAGGGGATTTTAAGTCAAATAGGCACAAAGCTCCCTTAGAAACAGCTGATAACACTTTGAAAAGTATTTGTGATTTAGTCCAAAGGCATTTGATTGGTTGGCAGGAAACTGGATAGGTACCTTTCTTAATATCCCACTCATTTGCTCACCTTTGGGATTCAGGGTACTCAGTTGCTTCTAGTGGTACCCTAGATGGGCTCTAACCATCTTTTACTTGATAACCTTTCAGATGGTAGTATCTCTGAATATCTGAACTCTTCTGGTCTTTTTAATGATTGCTTCACTTGCAGGGGAATTAAGGCAGGCAGTGTGGCAAGTCTGCAAAGAGGGATGTGTGTTGGAGGGAGCAGAAGCAGGTAAGGATGACATCATGACATGTAAAACTAAGATACCGCTCTTTTCTCCTGTTTATAAGAAAGCTGACGTTTCTGGATGCTGCGAGCGAGATTCCCATTTCTCTCTCATTCTGCTACTTGAAATGTAATTGTTAGACATCACCAAGGAGATGCTGAATTGCTGGAGATGAAGGACCTGTACCCAACAGTGCGTAATTCTGATCTGTGGCCATCTGAATAACCGACATAGGGAGGTTAAAAAGAAATTGTTAGTTTTAATCCTGAAGTTAATTTCAAAAGCATGGTCATGATGGCGAGTTCACGTTTGTGTGTGAATGTGCACAGCTGGAACCGTACATCAGGGATGTGCTTCACCTAGGTTGGGATGACTCCTCCATGTTTGCGTATGACTGTTCACAGCTGGAACCATGTGCCCGTGATGTACTTCATTCAGGTTGGGATGACTCTTCCATGTTTGTGTGTGACTGTGTGCAGCTGGAACCGTACGTCAGGGGTGTGCTTCACCCAGGTTGGGATGACTCTTCCATGTTTGTGTGTGACTGTGCGCAGCTGGAACCGTGCGTCAGGGGTGTGCTTCACCCTGGTTGGGATGACGCCTCTATGTTTGTGTGTGACTATGTACAACTGGAACCATGTGCCCGTGGTGTACTTCATTCAGGTTGGAAGGATCCAATACTAGAGCTCACGTAGACAGATTTCAGAAACCGGAAATCTGCTAATGCTGGGAACAGAATCCACGTTATTGAGTTGGGTTTCACTTAGGTAATAACTTTGTTCCTTTTTGCGTTTCCTTTTCTATCCCCAACTTCTACAGAAATACTTTCAAAGCGATGCATAAAAAGAAAACTATACTTCTGCATTTTTCAAGTCTTCACTTAAAGATGCACTCTTGATACAGATTCTGTAGCAGTCAGTCTGGAGATAGGTGTGTTAATTCTATAACAGGTATCAAAATAAAGTGACACAGAGCGTGGAGAATCTTGCTTCATGCTGACTGCTGGCTTTGTTTAGGCTGTTTTATGTTAGTCCCTGGGGTGCAGGTAGGTAGCTAAGCAACATGCATTGGGCTATTTTGTTAGAGAGTCAGATTGCGAATCTCTTTCCCTTGGAATCTTTATTATAGCAGAATGGGAAAGTAAACTCTCAGAAGCTTCCCTGTGGAATGTCTGATATTTCACAGACACTTCAGAGGAAGAACAATGCCAAGTCCTCATGGTTCTTGGGAGGTACTTGGGTTACTCAGAATTACTTCCTACGGAGAAGGTGGAAAGTCATCACACTGGGGGACTGTTCCAGGAATTCCCTCTTACTTGTTGAGTAGTAAAAACAGAATAAAGACAAAGTTTTAGTGAGGCATCATCTAACCCCAAGAGAAGGGTGAGAAGGTAGTCTTTCTGGAATGCTCATGGGTAGAATCCTAGGCATTTGGGCGATGCTCTCTGGTGAGAATCTAAATGGAGATAATGGAGATAATGGATGCAGTCAGCATTACCTTAAACAGAGGAATTCTGAATCTCACTTTGAGGATTGCCGCATTGAGAAGTGATAAGTAGGGGAGGCAACGAGTCTACAAAGAGGCACCAAACAGCATATCTGATAGAATGGGGTTAGGGTTTTGGAATTGTACCGTGCTGTGTTGGAGTCCCAGCTCAGTCCTCTGTTCCTAGGGAGGAGCTCTGTGGAATGCTTACCCTTTCAACCTCAAGTTTCTCAACGGTCAAATGAAGACAATAAGACAATAGGGCGGGGTTTCTCAGTTTGCATACATTCCATGTTGGATTGGATAACTCTTTGTTTGGGGCTGCCAAGTGCTCCAAGAGTTTTTTATCATTGTCCCTAGCATGTATTTCTTATGTGCGCCACCCCACCCCAGTCATTTTATGTTCTGACAACCTCAAATGTTCCCTGGAGAAAATGACATTCATTGAAGACCACTGCTATCATGTTCTGGAAGGAATAATAAGGCTCCACGTGAAGCACTTAGGATTATAGCTCCCATATAATGTTCCTCAGTAATTAATTACATACGTTTACCTGCTGGTAAAAATGTGAGCAATATTTTATTTATATGTTAAATAAGGTAGATGGGAGATTATGTCACTCACTGTCAATGTATGAACATCCTTAGCTGGGATTTTCAGGTAGCCTTACTCTGCTTTGATTTGAAGAGGAAATGGGTTTTGAGGAAAGCCTTCTTTGCTACTTTGCATGTGTTCCCTGCCTCAGCTCCTGAGGACTATGAGCCACAGCTCACCTTGCAGTGGCCTTGCATAACCTCAGCTGCATGATTAATTGATTAAACACTGCAGCGTTCACGGCATATTCTTTCAGACAAATCACGACTTCCCTCCCCATCAAGTTGGTGTTGCCTAGCTGACCACAGCATTCTCTTAGGAAAACGTTCATGGCATGCCCATGTGGGCTCCTAGTAAAAGTTCATTTATACTGCGTCTGCACCACACAGTGTTTGCTTGTTTGGTTGACATTATCTGAATAGGAATGATGGTTTTCATTTCTGTGAGCCATGAATGCCTTAATATCTTACCTTGTTTGCTACTATTCAACTGCACAAAGAGCACAATGACTTGGAAGGCAATTCTAGCCTTTCTTTCAATCTAGTAATTAAAAGGCAAACTGCACTACATAGTACATGGAGTTTGGCTTTCCATAAAATTCCCACCAATTCTTCAGCAAGGGCAAACTTCAAGATATCAATGAGAACAGGCATGACTAACCAAGGCAATTTCTTCCTGCATTAATCGCAAACTGTTCAAGAATCATCAAAGCTTTTATTTATTTGGCTTCAGACTGAACTGTTGCATTTTGCAGAAAGCAATGTTAGATGTTGCACAAGGAAGATTAAATTTTAATATAAGACCCAACTGCCACTATTAAAATGAGTGAGGAAATATTTATGTTTCATACTTTAAAAATCAAAAGATGCATGAGCATACATTTGTGCATATATATGCATATATATATATTTTCTATTTTAGATCTTTTGGTTAGGAATCTACCTTTCAACTTAGATTAGAAATATTTGTCATTATCATCCCAAGTGGCATAACTTCATTTAAACCATATGTGTGTATATTCCATGACGTCTAATTAACTGAGTGATTTTGTACTGGTTTGCACACTGTTTAATATTTCAATGATATTTTAAATTCCAAAGAGATGGTTGTTTCATGGCATTCATAGACTGTCTTTGACTTTTGTTTTCTTCAAACATTCTACTAAGGAGTTTTAATTGTGTGACGACTTTGTGCTGAAGCACTCAATGTTTATGTTATTCAACCAGTTAAGAACAAGGTTTTAGTCCAAGGTCCTCCCCCCTCCCTCCATGTCTAGGAAGAAGAGTGGGGGAGGGGGAGGGAAATGGGAGGCTGGGAGGAGGCGGAAACTTTTTTTTCTTATTCTCAATAAAATAAAAAAAATGAAAAAAAAAGAAAAAGGTTTTATGAAGGAATTCTTTGAGTGTTAAAAATTATATGCTGGTCTGTGTAATAATAGATAACACAACCAGAAAAGCTGCTAACATAGAAAAGTGCACATGTTTAGTCCAGAGCCATTTTGCAGACAAGAAACTAAATGCATAAGTAATGCACTTGGCATAATCTCAATGATCAAGTTAGTGCAGTATTTGATAATCTTTCCTCAGTTAGTTAAAGTATTGCCAGTAAGAAGTATTGCCAATAGAAAGAGCACTTTAGATTCTCATGGAGCAGCAAGGTAGATAACGCTCAATACCAAAGGGCTAAGAAGTACTGGAGCGGCAATAGATAGCATGTTAGACTGAAGCTCATGCTGAGAGGTTTGTCCCTAGGTATCAGAGTCTAATTTGCCATGCTCTACCTGGGAAAATATGATGAAGAATGGATCCTACACTTTATTTACTCATACAGAAAATGGGTCTAGTCATTTTAGCTATACCAAGGGACTTAACAGACCTGGTATAGTTTACAAGGCATAAAAACAATCCTACCAAATTTTATCTGACATTACCAACACATTAGACCCTCAGAGTTGAAATAAAAATCATTTATTATTTAACCCATTATAATTTACAAATAATATGTGGATAGTATCTTATATATTTGACAGGGTGTTTTAAGAGTGTGAATCTTTCTATTCTGTTTTGTCAAGGTCCACAGAAAAATCTAATTTTATTTGTAAATTACTTAGAAAAGGTAATTCTTCTGTGTTTTCAGTTGAGGTGATTTTAACGCCATAGATACTTTTGTTTTCATTTCCAAGAGAGATCTCATGACCTTCATTTTAAAATTAACTGTCAATGTCCTTAAAATTTCTTATCATTTTAGCAATATATCTTTTCAAAGAACTTTTGTTTTAGACAGTGAAATGATGAAAAATAATACTGAAGACAGCTTCAAGTTTTTATTATTATAAATAATAAAATATAACCCAATATTTTTATAGCTATCTAAATCTACAGATTGAATAGAATATAAAATGCAGATGGGAACACAGTATGTGTTTCTTTTTACAATTTTATTTGTTTTAATTTCAGCTTACATCCCCTTTGTCTAATGACTGAAGAAATTATATTTCTGGAAATGAATTACATACATTTAAAGGACATTTCCTTTTATCTGAAATCAAACTAGCACAAATGCTTCTCCTTTGATCATGAGCAGATTTGAAGTGTGGCTCTGGCAGGGCAAACTCCAAGTACCTACTCTACATAAATTAATCTCTGAAAGGAAAATGCATTATGCTTATAATTGAAGTTATCATTGCTAATACCACCATTAATGCTGATTGAATCTTAAATTTGTGTTGGGATCATTTATTTGAGGACACTATATCTCTTAAAAATTCATGTCAAGTACACACTATGTAGACTAATCTAGAGTCTTGAAGCTATTTCTTAGGCATTGGCAAACAAGAGATGGACAGGTTATGAATCTAGACAAAAATAAAAGCCTATACTTTATGACTAGAGGGGGTGATATACTCACAACTTAGCTTAAGTTTTTTTTAAAAAAAATATTCATTTTCATTTTGCTAAACCAAATATTCTCATTTTAAAGCATTTCTTTTTTGCTTCCTCTGCTAAGTTCTTGAACAAAGTGACATTTCTGGTTTTCCCATTTCTTCATATTCTTTTCCCTGTTTCTTCACAGCTTTCCCTGCACAGAGAGTGGACATTACCCTGTACCCAATTTCTCTTTTTGTAAGTTTATCAGGAGGGACCCTCTTGAGACCTCCCCTCTCTCCTCTAACTATATCCAGTCATTCTCCAGGTATCGTTTCCTATATGAAGGAACTGACAGCGACCACTTCCATTGTCTTAGTGTAGACAGCATCTGTACAATTCTGAGGCAGATCCATGTATAACTGGCACTTAATTTAGATAAAGATATACATACTGGATGATTTTTTTAGTAAAACCTAAATTATTTCCCTTTTTAAAATTTTGCTCATATCGAAGTTAGATATATCTTTTTTTTAAAGATTTATTTATTTTTATTATGTATACAACATTCTGCCTCTGCCCGCATGCCAGAGGAGGGCGCCAGATGTCAGTACAGATGGTTGTGAGCCACCATGTGGTTGCTGGGAATTGAACTCAGGACCTCTGGAAGAGCAGCCAGTGCTCTTAACCTCTGAGCCATCTCTCCAGCCCCAGTTAGATATATCTTTGAGTAATGCAAATATAATTACATTTTGATCTTGTTTACTGTCTTTAATGGTTTTTAAAACCTAAGATAAGGTCCATATTCCTGCTTGAGGTGTTCTCTGTTGAGCTTATCTGTATCTATTTATTCTGCAATTTTACTTGTCTTCTGTTTTTTTTGTGAGTGTTGTTTTCTGTACAAGAATTATCTCCACTGCCTCTTTGCTTGGCTTCTTCCAGTTCATCGTTTAGCTTTCTCTAACACGTGGGCACCAGTAGCTCATGTAATATAAGCTCACTCTTGCTTTCCTGGATCTTGCATTCAGTACCTTCCATAGTGATAAAGGCTCTGTGTTTCTGATGAAACCTTGGACTTCAGATGGGAAAGCATGAGGTGTGCTCAATGTGTGTTTTGGGCAAGGTGCATGCTTATTCAAGTTAGCCTCAGTTTGCACACATCAAAGATGAAGTTAATGATAGGAAGTGGTAAACTTGACAGACACTTCTGAAGCAGGACTCACTGGCAGGCTACCCTTGTTCAGACTTTCTCTCACCAAACATTCTTTAATCTGTGTCTAATTTCTATCGTGTGGGAAGGAGCATCATTGTTTTGTCCTTGCAGAGAACTTTACTTGGATGATACAAGGGGGCAAGAGTGAAAGGAGGACCAAGTGGAGCCATCTTTCCAGCCATGTAGCTAATTCACAGATCTAAGACCAGATTTAGGAAATTACAGAGTAAGAGGCAGAAGTTGGTGGTGCACTTCAGCAAGGCACTGTTGGATAAGAAAGGCAACACAAAGTTTGAAAGAAAATCGTCCTGCCTTTTTTTTTTCTCCCTGGGAGTCCATATTTTATTCGCTCAGCAGATTGGGGCCTTGAGTTTGCCAGGCTCAATTTATAGGGATTTATTGTTAAGGCTAAACCTGACAGTTAGAGAGGAAACGATTGTCTCATGGGAATATAAAAGTAGTACACAGAGCATGCTGACTTTGCTGAGAGACCTTTAAAGACATCTAAGGGACTTTTATGGATGTACATTTTTTTATTCTCTTAATGACTCTCCAAGGTATCAAAGTTCCTTGTTTGTTTTTGCCTTCTCCATTTTGTTCTCCCAACCAATCGGAGTGCTTCTTTTGTACTCTCTATTTCCTTTTTGCATAAGTTCTTACTTATTCAAGACATCTATTCCGAGTGAAAACTGTCCATAGCAATGTATGGAAGTATTGTCCCAAGGGTTCCTTGAAGTCCCAGGTTCCCCTTTTCCTGCCGATTGTTCATCATCTTCTTTCTCACATCATCTGAAAGGGCTCTGACCTCTTCTCTGGCTTCCATCAGCGCTCTCCCCTGCATCCAATCCTTGTGGGAGACCAGTGGTCTCTGTGGCTCAGAGAACTGGGAAGTGAACTTAAGAAGACAGAATGAATGTGAGAATGTCCACATAACGTGCTTGCTTTTAACAGTGGGTTCCTGGCACCCTACCAACCTCACTACAAAGCACGTCCCCTGATAATTTCAACCCTGATGTCTCAGGCTAATGGAGAAGTCTTTTGGTCACTATGAAAATTTAAAAGTAGTCCTTAAATTCTATTAACTACAAAAACCATTAATGAATATTTCATTGAAAGTCCAACCAAAAGACAAATAATCCAAAATCATGTCTATTTTTATGCTGACTGCTTATATCTTATGTTGTATTTAAAGAGAAAGTACCCCAAATCTTAAATGCTTTGAGATTATTTCCAAACTATGCCCATTCAAAACTTAAATTATAAATATAGGATTTTCTTGTACTTGACATCATTTAAAAAAGACTTAAGACATGAAGGTATGACTCCGTGGATAAAATATTCACTTTGCAAATATTTAGACTGAAGTTCAGATCCCCCATAGCTAAAGGAAAAGTCAGGTAGGCATGGCATCTGCCTATAATCCCAGCACTTAAGAGGCACAAACAGAAGATCTTCACAGCAAGCTGACTAGGCAGACTAACTGAATTGGTGAACTCTGGGAACAGTGAGAGACGCTGCCTCAACAGACAAATTGCTCCTCCATAGGAGAAACATTGAGAACGACCCTGAAGTCAACTTCCCTCCTCCACTTTCAAATGCACACAGGTGTACTTACACACACACACATGCGCCCCTCAATTTGCAAGCATGTATAGAGAATACACACATGCATCCACACCACATGTACATACACAGGTAAAATAAGAAGGGATCTTGAGGAAGACCTTCAAGTAAACCGGGTCTATCATAAGTAGATAGCTGTTTGATGGATAGGGAGGCAATCCAATTACAGAGCAGCATCGCCTATCATCAGGCTCTTGCTGTCCTCCTTTTAGCACTGTTTTACCTTCAGTACCAGGGCACTTATTGCCTGGGACCCCAAGATTCACCACTCCGGGAATTATTGGTTACTGTGAGGCCAGAGGTGCTTTTGGGAACAATGGGAACGGAAACCTTAGTATTTCCCAGCTGTCATTCTCCTGTCACAGCTGTTTAAAAGGGTTTGGGGTTCTCCTTTCATTACATATGCAGAAGTTCCATTAGTGTTAATCACATGCTCCATTTTAGAGCTGTTTTGGCCCCTCCGGTTAAATGGGCGTTTAAGCAGTTTTTAATGCATTATATGTACTTATTTTTTAAACGAGTATTATATGCCCAATTGACTGGAATGAATACAAAGTCCATCAGGTGAATACGGATTTATAATTGTTTTTTAAAGCATGTATTATTTACTCAACCAACCATGACAGCCCCTTTGGAGTCATTCCAGCTGAGAGGGAAATACATGTATGTGTCAATACCAAATAAACCCCCGTGAAACCTTCTCGCAGGCTTCTCCCTGCTAAGCTTCAAGCTTATCTGGGTAATGATTTTCTTTCAACCTCTCTCTCCTTCACAAGCAAATTCTCAAAAACCTTGTTCACTATTTTTAGCTTGCATCATCACTGTCTGTAAACCAGCAGAAACTTCCACAGTGCTTCATTTGGTCCAAATGTCTTCATCAAGATTATCAGGCACAGTGTACGTACTTAACGTTAAGACTTAATGTGGAAGAAGAGGGATCTACTTCTGCCAAGCTTGACAAAAGCAACCTACATGAATAGTAAATATAAATAAGTGATTGGATGTTATAAATTAACTGAATTGTCTAAAATTTACAAAACTAGGAAGACTCAAAAGAAGTTAGTATGTATTTTTCTTTTCAAATACAAGTTCTGTTTTGCTCATCTTTTCATAGATATAGTTAGGTTTCTTTTCTTCCTTATTTGTGCTTCTAGGGTTGTGATAAATTTATGTCTGAGCCTTCTGTATCTGTAGTATCTTTATTTTTAAAGTATAGTAACACATCAACTGTATATTAGTATATGGGAATTTGTTTGATATTTTAAAATTAAGATAGATGCATCATGTAATATTTGGCAATGTCTTCATACCTAAACCAAATGAAAGATGGGTGATGTAGCTTCTAATTTAACTCATAGGTTCTGTGGTAGAGTTGAGTCCAGATTAACTTCAAGAAGAAAATGTGTTGCCTATTGTCACAAAAGTATAGCATACGGAACTTCAGTGTTTAACTGGATGGAATTTAAGTATGTTCAGATTTCCAAAGGACTTCACAAAGACCCTTCCACTTGTAGCCTATCAAAAGTAGACATGAAAAAGTGATAGTATTCTCTGACATGGTCAAGGAAACATCAATCCAGTGGTGGATACATGAGAAGATTCTTCTGTGTCTTCACTGTTAGCAGACATTGGTGTTGGGGAATATTATTTTAAGGTGTGTAACTTTTGTTTATGCTGCATTTGTTTAACTCCATGAAGCTGTGATTCTTTGCCTGTATAAAACACCTGATGGTCCTAATAAAGAGCTGAACGGCCAATAACGAGGCAGGAGTAAGGATAGGTGGGGCTGGCAGGCAGAGAGGAAAAATAGAGAAGCCTGGAAGAGGGAGAGAAAGCAACAAGAAAACAAAGGAGGCTATCAGGGCCCAGCCACCTAGCCCCCAGCCCCCCACTCCCTACAGGGTAGGAGTGAAAGTAAGATATACAGAAGTAAGAAAAGGAAAAAGTCCAGAGGCAAAAGGTAGTTGGGATAATTTAAGTTAGAAAAGCTGGAAAGACACAAGTCAAGGCCAGGCATTCGTAACAAAGAATAAGCCTCTATGTGAGTAATTGATTTGGAAGCTGGGTGATGGGACCCTCAAAAGACCAAAAGGTCAAAAGAATAAAAAGTAAAGCCAAAACAAAATAACAAACCCTGCACACTGGTGGTGGCGTCAGCATTTTCTTGGAGGTGTGCTTGCAGCCTGAGGTTCTAGTCTGAGAGTTTGCCCATGTGGAAGTACCCTAAGCTCAGGTATGCCTACTAGATGCTGCTAGATGTATCCCAGACTCTGGTTTTCCATTGCTCTTACATATCTGATATGAAAAGAAGTTCTGATAACGTAGTTCAGAGAGTAGGCAGTGACAGGTGGAATACTGTTTCTTAATGGGAATGAACAGATATTCACCTTCATAAAATGTGTCTTTGAGAAGTCATAGAGCTAGGACTCCATGGTGAATTGTTTTGGTGATCCTAGGCATTGAAAATAGGGATTGGCACATGCCAGGCACAGTCTCCATCTCTCCAGGCTGAAATTCCTACTACTGAATAAATTGTCATGCTGGACATGTTTTATACCTGTATTGCTCAACTGTAGATTATTATTATTGTCTGTAGGTGGTGGAGGCCATTTAACCACCACACATGTACGTTTCCTTCTCTTATTGAACTTCCTTGTCTTTCGTTCCATACACCTTGCAATTCTCTGTCGTCATCTTCCTTCTACAAATACTGACTGCAAGTTTGTTGTTTCTTTCTGTCAGAATTTGGCTCTGAGTAGAAAGCTCAAGTCTTTAAAACAGCCATAGTTTAGTAAGAGCCATATATATATATATGTATATATATATAATAAAATACTCTAATTTAATAAAGGTAGTTGGGTTTTGACAGTGGCTTGAATTGGTAAAACTTTGTTTGATGTAGACATGTCTACGTATGTGTTAACCTTTAGCTTAGCTGGACTTTTTCTTAAATTGAAGGAAGAAATTTCCTTGCAGAATCAAAAGTATCCCATTAAAACTATTAGAATTCTTCAGTGCCCTTCTCAGGGAGTAGATTCATTAAATATATTCATTTTAAAGAATATAAAATATGCAGTTAATAAATTCCATACAATAAAAATAGTACGTGCACATGCATGCACACGTGTGCGCGCGCACACACACACACACACACACACACACACACACATGCTCAGCAGTAAGCCACATTTTAAGTTGGACAGTACTGTTCATAGCATTGCAGAATCTGACCAAGAGCATAATTTACAAAAGAATAAAATAATATTTTATGGTACTGTAAAAAGACTATAAAAGTGTTAGCATGGCATTTTCCTCCTCATTTTCATTTTAAGAGATTTTCAGAATTACTCACAGTGCAGATCTGGCGATGAGCAGAACCTGCCATCAATCTTAAACCGCATTCCAGCTGCATACTTTGTATTTTTTTCCGCCAGCATGCTTTTCCTCCTGTTTTATAAACAACTTAATTCCATTTCTATGTTTCTGTCCCAAAGTGCAATGCCCTTTGTGAACGGGCACCGTACAAATTTCCACAGAGTAATCACACCGATTAACTGACCTAGTTCATTAATTAACACACTCGAAGAACTCTAAGAAGTTTCCCAGAGAGGTGAGTGCTGATGTGACATCGACCGTGACATTTCCTTTTAGGTTGTTGCTTTTCTTGTATTTTTAAAATTTGTTTTCTATCCCCTGGTTATTTACATCCTCGAACAGTGATATTGCTGAAAACGTTGTATTAGGCAAAAACAGCTTCTACATTCAGTGATCTCTCAAAGTTCGCAAGCATTTCACTAATTGGAATAATCGTTAGGATTTACCGACTCTTGCATTGGGAAGGTGGCGGGCAGCTGAAGGCCCTTCTTCTCCGATGCAGCTATTGACATGAAAATAATTAAGTGAAAAGCACCAACACTGAACAGTGTGGCGCTTGCATTTCATAAAAATACAGAGAAAATTGTGACTTTTAAATGTTGATTGCTACTAACAGTTGGAGCTTCTATTCTCTTTGATGCAGATAGAACAGGGATTTCATAAGGACTTCCTTGCAATGGACAGGAACAAACAAATAAAGCCTTGCTATCTGTTGTGTGCTTTGCAAATAAACAAACAAACAAGTGCTCTCTACGGCAGCACCTATTCTAAAATTGGAACACTACAAAGAAGATTAGCATGGCCCCTACGCAAGGATGACAAAAAAAAATGATAAATGCATGTTTCCCTCAACTTGCTTTTTAAAGAACATGTACTTGTGATCCATCTATCCTATGCTGCTTTTTATTATAGCTAAAGAGAGATCTTTTTAAAAACTTGCTTTATTCTTACATATTTCTCAATGCTCATTTTGTTAAGGTATCTCAAACTCCATCAATTTGATTCAAAGGAAAAGAAACCATCCTGGCATGGCAGAGATATCATTTTGTTCCGAGAAGTCAGAACGTTCATTCTGGTTTTCAAGCAAGAGGGAGAGCAGATGCATTTAAGGAGTCAAAGCATTCTGCCTTGCCCTGGCTCTGGCTCTCAGAAGCCCCCGCTGTCCACACTGCAGCGAGACTGGTCGCATGCCTGGTTCAAAGCTGGCCTACACACATGCTGGAAGGGCTGTGTGAAGAGATGCAGAGCTGTCTGCTCTCCCACATACCACCACATACACTCCCTGGTTCAGCAATGCTGAGAAGACCCGGCAAGAGGTCTTAAAGCCGATGCTGCCTTACAGACTCACAGGCTGGCAGGCAGTCATGTCTTCAGGCTGCAAACGGTTCACCCGATGTTTAGTTTCACGTGTATTAGAGAAAGTAGAAGGACTCCCTACATCTTTATTGGTTAAATAAACATTCTGTCAAATGTTGCAACTGAAGCAGGCCCACGAATATGATCCTAAAAAGGGGCTAAACCTGGCTTATCTTGCATATCACATTTGGTAGGTGCTTTCAAGTTTTCTCTGCATGACACAGTGCAGTGCTGGGAAGAATCCACTGTGATACAGATACCAGGCTCTGCGTATGCTTATTGACGGCGACACCGTCTAATCAAAGAGGGACATAATTAAGTGCTGAGGCTCAAAGTGTCTTTGAAGTCAGAATTCTGCTGATTTTTTTTTATTTTATGTGATTGCTTACAAATTAGTTCTCTATTTGCTCCTAAAGAATACACTTAAACACTCAATCAATGAATAACCTACAGCAGTTTGTTGTAGATTCAATAATGGGAATGGTGCACTGTAGCAGGATAGTCAGATATACCCATAGGGAGTGTCAGTGGTCAAAATGTTTCCATTGCCAGAAGGTACTCTGAGAATGGTCTGGAAATTCGATACAGCATTGACCCTACATTGGAGTCAGGATCCACAGTCAGTTTCCCAACTGTATGGGAAGTTTTAAAGAAAGAACGGTTTAAAAAAAAATACATAAATTTTAAGAATCTATTTCCAACTATATTTTTTAAAAAAATAATTTTAATTGCATTAGTTCAAATGAACTACCCAGCAAAACGTAATTATTTTATTATATGTGAAGTGTCTCTAAAATTGTTGCATTTTCAAAGTAGTTTTATCAAGTGTATTAGCTCATAGCTATTGATGTTGATTTTTTTCAATAAAGTTATCAGTGCATTAAGGACAGGATAAGTGGTTAAATGTCTATGTAAACAGGCTACAGCAGTTTGCGAAATGCCATGTAAGTATGTTTGCTTTGTACTTTGTTCCCGAGAACTGCCAGCTTATTGTTGTTAAAACACACATCAGTTTCATAGTGCATAGCTCTTAGGTCCTTTCATTTGTATCGTAATTCCAAATCACTTGGAGATGACAACTTTGTTAGCCTACCGTTGGAATAAGACTCAAAATTAGAATGCCCAGCATTAAAAAGCAACACAAATTGGACTATTCTCAGCTTGGGGAAGTGGACATTTCTTGTGACTTTTATACTCACTGTCTCAGGAATTACAAAATTACGAACACACATTAAAATGGCAACATAGCAGGTAAACTGTGATGCTGTCTTTGGGCATGCTAGGTTTTGTATTGTAAAATGATTTCATTTGAAGAATACATGTTATGGTATTTACTATGGTAAATGTTATACTTATGTGCATAAAGCCTGAAAAGATACGCGTGCACATAGAAAGATGTAATTCAGTGTTTCATTTGGTGAATGTATATGAGACATAAATTTTCTCTGCTTTGAGATGCCAATGCTGAAATATCAGTTTGACATTTATAATAATTTGGTCTAATAATGTGGAAAAATGGAAGCGTTTGCAAGGATGCTGAGGATAAAAGTCTCTGATATGCTTTTATGCATAGCTTCTTGTCGATTTTTATTTGCTTATTTTAATTAATTAATTTTTAGACAAGGTCTAGACTCAACTCAAATTTCCTAGCCCCAGACATCTGATGATTTTTTTAAGCTCAATTTTTGTATGTTAGGTTTCAATAATGCCTGGAAACAGTAAGAAAGTAAATGGTAAATTTTTCCACTTTGGTTGACAGGCTTTTTTTTTTTTAATGTAGAAGCTACTTCTTAGGGAAGTTGCACCAAGGCTCATGGCTTATTAATTAATATATAAGTTTATGAAGACCTATGCATAAGCTCTCTATAAGTAAATAGTGTTTATCTATCTGTAGTAAAATATATGCTGGTACAACAAGAGTTTACCAATAAATACAGGAATGAGGTAACTTAAATATCCTATTGGGCTTTTTCTTCCCCCTTGGACTTTCTTCTATTTGAAGATGGACTATGCTATACTATAAAATAATGTAGCTAATTCTGATCTGCCCAGGAAAATTGTGGATCTTAGCTCTAAACACAGTAAGGCTTGCACACGGTGAACTCATCCGTACTGGACATACGCGAAGTGCCTGAAATTGAGGTAGGCACCTCATTAGATATGTGAAAGCTGCTAAGTCTATTCTGCATTCTATATTCATGGCGAGGATTCTAATATTTTGTGCCTTTTTATGTAGGAAGACGACATTTTCTAATTTGGCCAAACCAGCTGGGAAATTAGAGTGTACCTTAAAAATAACACAAGGTACAGGACAAAATTTGCATAAGGACTGAGCTCAAGAGAGTTTAAAGACCAAAAAGTACAAGAAAGAAATTTACTTGTTGACTAGCTCATAATTGTAACCTGGCAGTAATGGCCCTAAAGCTGAATTTTCAGTTAAAATTATCCAGGCTCCAAGAAGAGAGGGCTTGACTTTATCTTGCTTAGAGTTGTTTATCCAGCTCCGAGCACACACTAGGTACCCTGTAAACATGCACTACCTTCCTGCATCAAGAGATGTACTCCTCTTCATTTCCATCTTTGCAGAGACGCCAGTTGATTAAGCATTAGTTTAAAAGCCTTGTCATTCCTGTTTCTCAGTACTGGGCATTGCTTGTAGGGTCTTGCTCGTACAAGACATGCACTGTAGCACCCAGCCACCGCCTCTTACCTTTCAAAAGGCTTTGTTTTGAGACAGAGTCTTGCTAGATGACTTAGGTAGGGTTTGAGGCAATCCTTCTACTTCAGAGATTACAGGCTTACACCACTAGGTCTGGCTATGGTATGTTGTAAATGCAGACAAAGTGAATGTATTCTCTGTTTACTACTTTTCTTTCTAAGACAGAAAGTAAAGATTTAGGTTTCTTAGATTGAGGAGCCCCTACCCTACATTTCTTCCAATCCACTCAGCTTTGCACAATACTCCCACCTTGCCAGTGGGACTTATGCAAACTTAAGGTTTTAATATGTAGCTATTGATTTTAAAGTAATTTTTATGTTACTAATTAATAATAAATAATTCTTTGTTTGAAACAAAAGCCATCACCATTTTTAAATGCAAAAATGTATTCAGATGGAACATTAGAAATCACCTATTCACCTAGAAATTACTGCCTTTTCTGTTTCCACTGACTGTAAATACTTGCCAAAAAAAAAATTAAAAGAAGCAAAAGAAAATAACCTGTTTTCCTCCCCACACACTTTCCCCCCTTTTCTGAAAGCAGAAAGCATTCTGTTTCCTTGAGTTCTATAAAGTTCAACACACAAAAGGTTAGGAGCTAGGCTTTTTTTTTCTGTCGTATACATCTTTGAAAAATTGGTTTATGAAGAGTCATACATCATGTAGCCAGACGTATGGGAATAGTTAAAGATTAAGGTAAATAGACAAATTGAACTGCTTTAAATCATTTTCCTGGTTCCAGCGTTATGAAAGAGCTTATGAACAAAAGCTGACGTTTAGCGATCATAATAGGCTTCTCCTATACGTTGTAGAAACTGGTAAAGACTTTACTGTCAGGGAGTGCCGCATCACCAATACTTACATCAATTTGATTGGTGTCCAGATCTCAAAAATGTTACCTTGTCAAACCATAACCTTTTCCAAGTCTTTCATTTGTCATTGTTTTGTAGATTATATCATTTATTTTACATTACCTGTATCAGAAAGCATGAATCATGGATTATGAGATTTTTTATTACATATTGGTTTGTTTTTGTTTTTCAAAATAAAATTAATACTGCAAGGCATTTATGTTCAAAAAGGACTAATCAAATATTTTGGAAGCAAGTTGAATTTCATGTAACTTTACCTAGAGAGACCTTTGGTTGCTTTTTGTTTTTTACTTTTAAATCTTTCAGAACCATCAGAAGAACATTTTTTAATAAATTGAGTAAATATATTGAACTTTTCAGGATATCTGAAGCGGTAGTAGCCTGTGGAGAGAGGCTGGCTGCTGGGCTTGAAGGAAGGTCCCAGGCACATGCACAGTGGCATGGTGGCAAACCCTTCCTTTTCTGGAAATGGCCCAGGGATCTTTAATGTCCCCACAGAAGGGGAAAGTTATGCCATTTTGTGGTCTCATTTGAGAGACCCCTACATGGTAACTGCATGGAACTCACTTAATCTACGCAGAGAGGAGGCGGCTTTGTAGCCTCCATACCTGCCAATCTAAGAAATTCTGTGACTCTAAGCCTTCAGAGTCTTCCCGTCCTTACAAATAATAAAAATAACCAAGGCTATGATCATCAGGTTGATGCAGATAAGAACCCATTAACTTTTCATCATTATCACAGCTGGGGTATCAAAGTGCAGACGTCCATGGGGTGAGCTGGCTTCCCCTGGTGTCAGCGCCAAGGTAGATGAAGCTCTTTTACATACCTCTTTGTTGGTTTGCCTTTGTTAGTGTACATGCTTGATTTCAGAGCCACTGATGGTAAAAAATGTCATTTAAGATAACTGTAAGTATTTGCTCCCAGATATGTATGCTTGACTTCTCAGGCATCCAGCTAACAGCGTTGTCTGCATTCTCAGAAATCAGAGTGGTAGGAAAAAAAGAGAAACCCCTAGGAAATATTGATCAAGTATTTTTCAGCTTTTTATACAATTTTATGTGAGACAATGCAGAATTGTTGGCTCTGCCTAGAGACTGACCCTTTATAAACACATAATGTTTTGTTACTTTCTGAATTTTTGCTAGAAAGACATATGAAAAATATCTTGTAGACTTTAGGGGACACCTCAGGATGCAGAATAGGAACTGTTTCTCCTTAGGAAATTTGGGGGTAAAGTAGAAAAATATATTTTGATGAAATTCTAGCATTTTGATGGAAAGTATATCTCTCCTGGATCAGGTAGCTATTGCCATTCTGTCTTTATTATATCCTCTTTATGTCTACGCACAAGACTTCCAGTCTGGCGGCTTTGGTTCACTAGACGGCTGAATTTTCTTTCTTTCTTTCTTTCTTTCTTTCTTTCTTTCTTTCTTTCTTTCTTTTTTTTGACAGATGATCTAAATAGCTTTTAAATTATGAATACAGTTTATGGTTGTATGAAGTCTCAGTATAAATCTGTGGTTTCTGATTCCTTAACTGTACAATTAGTCCACCAACCCAGAAAGATACATTCATCACTTAAGATGAAATATACTTCTTCCATGTGCCTGCTGTTTTCCACTGTGAGATTTCCGCTTTTTAAATTCAGCTAAATCCTGGGCATTATGTGTTTTCTTCCTCATTCTCGTGCTTGCTTTTTTCTTGGGAGGTCAGACTTATTTTAGTCCAGTGTAGTAAGTTTGCTAGGGTCTTTATTTGGGAAATGAAGGAACCCAGTTGCGAAAATAAAAGGGATTAAAGCATCATTTGATAAGCTGCCCTTTAGTTGCCATTACAATTGGTTCTTTATTAAAGCATATTAGATTCATTAAACATTTGGATGTAGAGATAAATTTTTTTCTGTCCACTGTTACTGGAAACAATGTAAATTCCACACTCCTTGTGCATTACGGAATCAAGTGGGCAATGACCTTCCTCCTTAGGATGCTGTCATTGGTTAAGATTTTCCTAGGTATTACAGAAATTCAGACAATGAAAATAAATCCCGAAATATCCATAAAATTTGACAATATATCACTGGAGAAATACTATAATAAAATTAATGCTCAATTATAACTTAAAAAAATCGTAGATCACTTAACAATTCTCCGGTATGGTTGATCACAGGATGATATTAAAACACTTCTAAGTTTAAGAGCGCATTTAGGTCATTTGTGATGTCAGATATACTTTTTAAAAAGTTCCTTAATGTTGGCTGTAAAGCAAGTGTCAATGAGCTTGACAGCACATAGGGCTGATTTGCCCTCTGCCTCCCTACAATGCTGTAAAACTGTGGGCACTAGAGGGCGCCCTTAGCACTGATACTAGCAACGAGGCAGCTAACCTTGCTCTCTAAATCAGTACTATCAAGATTCAAAAAGACTTGCAATGAAACACTATATTGTTATTAGTCTGTGACACTGGTCTCTACGATTGTCATCATCAAAACTTCCAAAACAAGTCACCAAAAACAGTAATTCAAGATAGGGCATCACAGCTTGACAATCTGTTGGTATAATCAAGTTTCCCCCTTCCTTTGAATCCAGGCTCCCTCTGCGTGCGCAGGTTGAAGATGCCTTTCTGTCAATGATAAGGGAAAATGGGTGCATGCGGCAATGAATACGCTTGTTTGAACTTAAACCCACGTTCACAAAAGATCGCATTTTATGTGTGCAGACAGGCTGTAGATCGTGGTGTCTGTGAGAGACCAGGGTGTGTTCGAGGATACCTGCAAAGGATTCTTACATTAAAAACACATTGTTTTATATGAAAACGGAAGGATCCCGGCCCCTCCTCCAGCCCCCATAGTTATTTATAAAGGCGTCATTGGTAGTTGCCTTCCGTAGACCTTCCCCGCAGGCATGATCAGACTCAAGCAGGCAGCTATTTCTCCTTAATTTTCCACAGCAAGGCAGTAATGCTTATGATTATTGTGCAGTCAGGAAAAGTTTAGTTTCATCAAGTGACATCTAGTGATACAATTAGTTACTTAAGCGCGCGTCTCGTGGCATCTTCCCCCGTGGAACCCGGTTTGTCAGCGGCCGCTACATATTAGCATCTCATATTCAACGCCAGAGCCCAGCTACCTTGTGGACAGAAAGCACAGCTGACAGCTCTCAACACGAGCTGAGTGATCACTCTCAATTGTAATCGATTGTGTAAGTACTGAACACAAACCCCCAGGCAATTGAAGAAAATAGGATGATGAAGGACTGCAAACTAATATGTTACACATCTTCATTGATTAGACATTGATTAACCATTATTTTCCTGAATGACAAACAGCCGGTGGTAAAGTAACTGAGGCCTGTGATTTATTTACATCTCAGACACAGATGAGTTCTTTATTCAGCTGAATGTGAGGTAATCCCGAAGCAGGAGGCAGCGACAGTTTGACAAACCAGGCTGCTGCTCGCTTTTCCCCTCTCGCTTCTGTTCCTCCCTGGCAGGCTTCCTAGGTTTCTGGTTTATTCCTATTAGAAATGAATTTAACTAGACTGCCCACATTTTCAAAATACAGAACATGTTCATGTGTGGTATAACTGCATCTAAAGGGAAGATCGTTTTATAGACTTGGTATTTACAAGCATATTGATCAGTGTTTATTGAACTTTTAATTTAATTCTCTCTTCTCTTCGGTGCCTTATTGGCAATTACATACGATTTTAGAATAAGCTGAGTTAGGGTCTGTGTCTGTGGCTTATTTTTCTTCCATGAGTCCTATTGCTTTAGAACTATGTGGGTGTATTGACATGTGACTTACAGAGGCAACAATTTTATAATTTGAATACTTTGGGTTCATGTAAAACAGATATTAAGGACAACCCTGGGTTTATGTAAGAAAATCTTCCAGCAGTATAGTGAAATTATTTAAATTTATTTCAGTAGCCCCCATGGGAAGACGATCTTGACTTTCAGGAAAATGAAAAAAGTAAACAGGACATGCATTAGATTTTTATGGAGACTAGTGTACAGTTTCTTTCTAGCATTTTCTGTACATTTTGAATATTTGTGGGAGATATTAGTTATAAGCAGATAATTAAGATGCACCGACATTCTGCAACATAATGGTCATGATAAAGGGATAATTTGCTTCTACATTGGATTTGATTGTAAATTAGCATTAATTAATGTTCACTTAAGTGTTACAGATAAGTTATAGCTAACTCATCACCAAAGGAGTCACCATGTAATAGTTGTTCTGAGAAACTATGTGAACTAATATTAATAACCATAATACCAGTTTCAAAGAAAGAGAGAAGTTCCTGTGTCCAGGTTTATGAGTCATTTTTAACATTTATGTGATTTACAAAGAAAGAAATTAACAAGCCAGGTCATTTAAATTAATATAGAGAGACAGCCAACACTACCCCTATTAATGAGTTATTAGAAATGTAATTGGGAAATTACAGTCTTTTGCCTTTGAATGTAAATTAAACACTAGGGGAATAAATTTTATCTGTTCTATATGGACATGGCCAAGTTTATAATACACACGTGACTATAATTTTCCTCAGATGACTTCGGTTTGTCTCACCGAAGTGTGTGAGTCTTTGTGTGCATGGATATTCATGCCAGCCTCTAGATTAAATACCTGACTTCAGCAATGGCACGCGTGGAAAACGTGTGCATTCTCCTTCTCCTTTTAACAACCGTGACACCTGAACATGGAATTTATTTAGTTATTCAAGAAACCCAGCTGGACTTCCAAGAAAACTGAGGTCTATTTTAGCAGAGGAAGACTATCCAGAGAACACACATGGCTCCAACTTTCCCAAAGAAACCCACCATCAGCTCGGCTCACCCAGTCACCCTTAGTTGAAAGCAAAGCAGTGGGCAGACACTAATGATAAATCACCGCCTCGGTGTTACTTTTGAGGGCTGATGTGAGTTCCCCCTTTAGCTCTGCACAGTGCTCAGAACTGAAGGAAGGGAGTGTTGATTGGCCAGTGGAGCATGAAGAAAGAACAAATGAAAAACCATTCAATGGCCCTATCCCAGAGGGAGACTGGAACCCCAGAAAGATGCCTAATAGTGTGCTGATTCCTTGTCCGTCTGCAGGCTGGGGGGAGCACCTCGGCAGGGGTTCCGTGCAAATGGAAAAGTCAGAAACCTGTTGTGTTACAGACGTGCCAAAGATGGGAGATTTCTACAGCAGTTTCCTCCTTTGGAAAAAAAGGCACCTCCTTGGTGGTAGCTGTCTTCCTCTACGTATGTGTTTGTGTGTGTGTGTATGAGCACGTGTGCACATGTGTGCGCATCTGTGCACCTGAGTATGTACACACATATGCGCATGCACTTCCCTGCTTGGCTTCTTCAGGCCTATTTAATATCTTTTAAATTTTTAAATGAAAATGTAGCTGTCAATTTTAAACTAATTTGGATGGACAGCAATAAAATGCAAACCTCACTTCAAATTAGAATTTTCAGTGAGGATTTCTAATGGAAAGTAATTGCTGACAATAGGAAATGACAAATTACTAATTACTTAGTTCAATTAGACTTTTGTGCCTTTGGTCCTAAGTGGCAAGCATACAGCAAATCTTGCACTTTTATAACAATTAATGACACTAAAACTATTTAAACTGCCAACAGATGTGAGTCAGAAGACATGGGTAGAGACTTACTGAGTTTACACACTATCCCGACTCGATAGCGAGTAAATGGTGTCTGAATTTTTATGCTGCAATTAAATATTACTGGTACGGTGCAATTTTCACACAACAGGGCAAAATACAGCCGCGTGGAAGCTGTGCACTCTTCACGCACCCCCTTCTCCATCCCGGCAGCATTGCTCCTTAATGGAGTCTTGAAGTATGGTTGTCTGCCTTCCCCGTGCCTGTGCTTGGGCACCCTTGTTAGACAGAAGGCCTCCTGCGGTCTGTTTTGTCTGCTTTACTGTCTGTTCTGTTCATCTTTAGCTTCCCTGTGCCCTGATTTGAATCCACATGCTCTCTCTACCCTTTCTTTCCTCTAAGACTAATTCAGGTGCTGCTATCTGAAAAGATTTTGTCTGAAAAACTAGGTGGTCTCTGGGCTGACGATCACTGGTTGGAGAAAGCAGGTGGCTTAATTCGGCATTCTCAGTGTTTTTTTTTTTTTTTTGTTTAATTTCTTCGTGTTTTTTTTAAAAATTATTTAGGTTATTTTGAGTTTATAAATGTGGGGTTAGAAATATTCCCAGTTATAGTCAGGAAGATTTTTTGCTTCTTTTACAGGTCCGAAGGCGAATAGAAAATTGCAGATACATTTGGAATTCAGAAGAGGGAGGGGGAACCAATTAAGTTTGAGATGATCAATTTCCCTACTAAGGTTTAAATATATTCATGCTGTTTACAAATCATGTATAAAAGTTATTTTTTTTTCTGGGCAATGAAAGCAACAATGCAAATCAGTTTTGAGGCAAATACACCTGTTATCTTGTGTTTACAGTGTAAAGAATATGCTTTTGGGCAAGTAATCCAGCCATAAAAATAAATAGGGAGAGTGTAATAGGAAAGCATAACGCATAACATCAATTAAGACTGGAACAATTAAGATTTTCAGATCATCGCAAATCTCAGAAGAAGTGGGTCAAGTGTAGAAATCCAAACTGGCTCTTCCTCCCCAGGATTTTCCCTATGGGAATATTATGTTTGTGATATTCCCTGCGTGTCACCAAACTCAAACATTAGGCACTTGAATACTTTCCCCAGTATTTGGAAAAGATCATTATTAGCATCTCATTCAAATTAAATATATTTTTTCTCATACTTACAGCTTGCAGTTTGAGATGGCATGCATTGAGAGCAATATCAGTACTATGAGTTAATATATTGGGTGAACAGATGAAATTTATTTATTTATTTATTTTTGCTCAGTTCCCCGGAAGACAAGGGGAAATCTAAATGTCTTGTTTTTTATCAAATGGATGCTAGAAATTGGGGGAGGTCTCCAAGACTTAAGAAGAAACAGATTACAAGCGCTTTCTCCAGGAAGCTTGCTTGGTTTAGGCCGCTTTTCCCCTGGCATCTTAGCTTTTGAGCTGTTGTCTAGAAGCAACATGGTAAGCTAGAAACAAATAACCAGGACCGGTTGTTGGGCAAACTGTTGTTTCTCTATGGCTGTAGTTTTCTTTTCTCAGGAGTCCTGTGAACTTTAAGGGCTACAAATCTAACAGAGAGCATACTAGATAATAGAGGAGAAAGAAAAAGCATAGGCAGGGGGTAGGAAGCCTGGGCAGGGACAGAGGAAAGAAAGACTTTCACAAATCACAAGAAAAAATGGAACTGGCATTGTGCCTAAAAAAAAAAAAAAAGATAACGTGGAAGAGAGGCGATAGCAGCGATAGACTAAGCTGGTCCGTTTAGAACAAGAATGGAAGGAAGAAAGACCCGCTAATTAGAAGAGAGGGAAAGGAAGACGAAGGGGAGGGGAAGAGGTGATGGGGAGAGGGGACAGGTGCAAAAGAAATGTCAGGGAAGAACCAGAAAGGAAAGGGACAGGAGAAACCAGTGAGACACACACTGCTAAGGCACAGTCTTCCTTGAGTCTCAGTGCACCTTAGCTCTGTGCATCATTGCTTACGATGCTCAAGGAACGAATGACTGCTTCCTGCATTCTATCTACGTCGTTGAGACCATAAGTGACATACGCTGCTTTGTTCATCTACATTTCCTTCCCTCATTTACTTAAAACAATTATGACCCATACCATCTATAGTCCATGTTTCAGGAATCATAAAATTTACATGCACCTACCTCTTTAAGATTTGTGTTGCATGTTTGATTTAACCATGTTCTGTGACTAGTGGAAAATTGAAGAAGCTTCTGAATACAGTTTTAAATGCAGTTATATTTTGTACAGGCAAGCATGTGAATCTACACAAAATTCTGGAGAGAATTGTGCAGTCTATGCTCTGCTAACTTGGTGAATTAATATATAAGCACACACATCTAAATATTATCATCGTGTACATAAAACACACTATAACTGTCTGTATTTCAGCTGAGGAGGGACAAAAAGCTTCATTCTGGCACTGGCTGATACTTTTCTACAGTTGGGGAAGTTTCTTTTTATAAATACTTTATTGTTTTTAATTGAGTTATACATTTTTTCCCACTCCCGTTCCTTCCTTCCTTCTCTTCTTCCACCTTCCCCCATGGTCCCCACACTCACAATTTACTCCTGAGATCTTATCTTTTTTTTCCTTCCTAGGCGGATCTATGTATTGCTCTCTTAAAGTCTTCTTTGTTGTATAAGTTCTCTGGGGTTGTGGACTGTAGGCTGGTTATTCTTTGCTTTATGTCTAAAAGCATTCTTGCCTTTCTTTCCTCCTTCATCATTTCTCCTTCTGGAATTATAAATTAAGATGTCTAGAATAGGTTTATATGGATGGCTTAAATGTTTGGACTCTGAAGTGTTCCTCCCCATAGGCTCATGTTTTGTAAACTTAGTCCCCAAGTGACAGTGCTACTTTGACTGGTTCTGGAAACTTTGGACATGGAGACTAGTGAGAGGAGATTGCCATCGGGGTAGGTCCCTGGGGAT
This sequence comes from Alexandromys fortis, assembly GCF_014885135.2. NCBI lineage: Eukaryota > Metazoa > Chordata > Mammalia > Rodentia > Cricetidae > Alexandromys > Alexandromys fortis. Next base: position 7,243,586 of record NW_026067899.1, read on the forward strand.
TTTTAACACAGACCTCTTTCTGCTGTTCCCTGCTTCCCAGTCCTCCAGGAGGTGAACAGTTATCCTCTGCCATATAAGAAGCTCCCATCCCCATAATCTTCTGTTCCTGCACATTTGCATCATTTCCTGGGCCAGCTGCCTTAGTGTTGGTTAGCAATAGTTCTTGATCTTACTCCTTGGAGCTAAAGCTTTTGTTTATACTTTGTATAAACAATCAATTCTGTGATATGGCTCAACCTGACCTGTCCTCTGGACAGTTGCTAAAGTTTAATAAGCTCTACTGTATTTGTTGTCTAAAACGACGTCACTGTTCAATGAATGCCCATCGTTTCTCTGCAAGGTTGAGAGTAACACAGAAAGGATTAAGACAGCTGCCAAATTCCCAGCATTTATTTTTTAGTTTATTATTCTGGACAGCTTTATTTTATGGATACCCAAGACAAAGAAAAAAAAAGTTAAGATGTGTGTGTGTGTGTGTGTGTGTGTGTGTGTGTGTGTGAGAGAGAGAGAGAGAGAGAGAGAGAGAGAGAGAGAGAGAGAGAGAGAGAGACTAAGCACAGCCTTTACTCACAGGGAATGTTATATACAGATCTATGCATTATCTACCATTTGTCTATGATACATCCACATAAAATGTGTTTTCAAATATACTTCCCCATTTCTTTATAAAATTATTAAGGCCACTTCAGATTCCCTATAGGAATTTACTGAAATAATTATTAGTTCTGGGAGAGTTTGGTCTACAAGAGGTGATGCACATTGATATTGTGTTCAAAGTCTTTACTCCCCATTGATGTCTACTGAGAGTTAGGAAAATATTCTGTCACCATTGTGCAGTATCTTAGAAGATAAGTGCATGGACTTATTATAAAGATAATAAATATAATTTGAAATCACCATTGGTTTTAAATGCTTTCCTAGAAGATTTCACAGATTCTTCAGGTGCCTGGCCTTCAGGGTCACCCTTGTGAGAGAACACCGAGTTATCAGCTTACAGTCATGGTATATTTTTGTTCATCTTTTGCTGAAGAGGACAAATATAGATTATAACTTGATTTATTTCACTTCAAACAAATGGCAAGACATCAAAGTGTTTGTAATAAAAAGTATACACAATTGAATAATAAAAATAAGTGAGACTAATATGATTTTGAGGAAAAGAGGAAAAAAGGAGGGGAAAGAAAAGAGGAACAAGGAGGGGAGGGATAAAAACCAAGTGACAACATGGTCAGCAATAGCAATTTAGATCATTGAAATAGTTTGGTATTATTTGAAAGATAAATGTATTAATATAAAAGTAATATTTAAACACACATGAAGGTCCTTAAACATAAACATAATTTGATTATGAAATTATTCAGGTTATTTGAACAAAAGGTTTCACTGAAGATTTTTACTGACCTCGTATTTAGTCATCAAAATCGAATGGTTTAAAGTTGTAACAGTGTTCTTAAAATCAGGAACAGAAAAAAAAAATCCTGACAGACAGAAATTCATATTTAAAACACCTTTCTGGAGATGAATGGCAACTGAGGAAGACTGAAAAAACTGTATCAGTGGGTCATGAGAGTCAAGCACAGAATAATTCATAACGTCTGTGGGTCTGTTCAGGCCCCTGGGTAAAAGGTAAATTAGAAATATTAGAGAGACACACACAATAGATATTGTCTGTAATTAAGGAAAAGAAAACAGGATCTTTTGTCTTAAATATACAGAGGGAAATCCTGGAACAAAAATTATCCATCTACCATGTAAACTTTCAGAGTTATATGTGGAGGTTTTAAATATAAGGACACTGGATCAAATTCAGGAAATCATTCTATGTACAACTAAGCTTTCTGTGACATGTTTATGGTTGTGGGTATGATCTTAAGGTTTCTGGCATTGCAACATATTACACAATATAGATCAGAGGTAGGACTATAAATATAACTTTATGGGTCAATAGCATAGAGTAAAGGCTCTTTACAACAGTGAAGAAAGAGGAACTATCTATTAAGAGAATGCATATGGTCAGAACACAGATTTCATGGTCTCTGGACCCCTTCAACAATTACAGGTTAGATAGAAGATGTGGAACTGACAATGAAGACAAGAGCGACTGTACAGAGGGCAGTGAACACGTGGTAGAAGTTATTTCTAGAAAGTTCAGTGAATCATAGGGTCAGAAAAGAGGAAATACAACTGGCCTAATAAGGCTAGTAGTTCAAATTGAGAACTTATAATGAACCATAGAGTTTTACCTGCATAAAAGTTGTTTGTGTGGCCTTACCATAGATGGGATAGTATGGGTCTGTGTTGATGTCCACAGACTGTGTCATCACTGGGGATCATATGGATGCCTGTGGTCTGGGTCCATACCTGAGTCCATACTGATGTCCAGCCCCACACTGCCCCCTCAGCAGGAGAGTTCTCCCCCCTCAGGAGAACTGACCCCAAGGGTATGGGCAGAGTAGAGCTGGCCTCGAAATTCTACAGCCCTAGGAGAACTTCCCATTCCCCTCTGCTGGCCATGGCAACAGGAGAGCTGACTTTGAGGGTGTTGCCGTGGGTGCAGGAGAGCTGACCCTAATCCTTGTCTTGCTGGCAGTGGGGAGGTGGTCCTGGTGGATTCCCAGACTGACCAACTCAGTAATCACCCAGGCCCATATCCAGGGCTTTGAGATGACCACACCAAACCAACATTTACTCCATCTATGACCTGCTGGAGCGTGTGAAGGGGCTGTTCCTATTGACCCATAGATGCAAGATATCTATGACTTGGGCAATAGCAGGGTATTCAAGAGGAGTCTTGGTGAGGGTCCAGTATTGATGATGTAGCAGAAGCCAGAGGCCTTGAGTCAGACCAATGTTTATTGTAATAAACATTTGCAAGTAAAGCTGTTTGGACAAAAGGGTATAGTGTGTGACATATCATACATAGCTCTCAGAGCCATTTTGACAAATGAATATGTGATGGAAAGGTGGAGGAGCAAAGTGTTTTCTATTTTATTTATTTATATTTTAATTTCCTTTGCACGGGGAGACTATCAGGGTGGAGGGTAGACATGGAAGAACTGGGAAATGAGTGGGATTGGGATGCATCATGTGAATTTTCCAAAGAATCAATAAACATGATGTTAATACAAAGTTATGGTTTGAAGGTCTATATCCACTCATAATGTGGACTTTATAGTCCTAACCTCCCTGGTAGCTGTGAACGTGTGGGTGTATGTGCATATATGTATGTGTTACCAGCAGAGGGCATACAAGAGTATCATATCCCTTGAAGCTAGAGTTACAAGTGTCTGTGAACTGTCCAGTATGGAGACTGGGATCCAAACTCCAGTCCTCGACATAGGGAAACAAGCGCTCATAGCCACTAAATGATCGCTCTAACCCAGGAAATTGAGCCTTTGAAAAGGTCATTAGGTCTTGAGGGTAGAGCCCTTGTAGATGATTTTAGTGTTCTTATTAAAGAAGATAGAAGATTGACCCACTGTTTTTACCATTTGAGGACACCGCATGCCAGCAGTACTCTGTCAAGTAGGATAGAGGCAGTATGTCCTCAGTCCCTGTGGGCACTGGTGTGTGAGAAATGGAGTTTTTTAATTATGGGGAAACGGATCCTGTGTAAAATAATTTCTGAAATGCCTGGAAGAAGGCAGCTTGGGAGCCAGTGAATTTACGTGGATGGTTTTTATCCTCACGAGATTTATTATAAAAGAGGGAGGTGAAGAGGACGGTGAATATAAACAATGCCTTTTATTTATTGAATATGCTAAAATTTGTGTAAACATGAAAGAGTCAGTTAAGAATGCAAGAACTCACATGAGAAAAGAGGAAATTTCCAGTACAAATTTTTGAATAGGGGGCCCTAAGGTAGACGTGTAGGTAAAGGGGTCAGTCGTGTTAAGAGGCAATTCTCCATATATTTCTAGAATCTCTGTTTGTCCTGAGAGCCGCTACTTATTGCCCTTTTGCACAGAACTATTTTTCAGGGATGTTTGAATAGTAGAGAATGTCTGATATTAGATCGTATCTGTCTCCCTTTAGAGAGAAGACAGGTTTGCTTACTGTTCAGTATAATAAAGAAAATGTCTCCCTCTGAGGGAAGGTCAGGGAAGTTTGCTTTTACCTCCCATTATAAAATATTCAGGTTCCTGACATTCAAAATTCCTCTCATGAAATGTAACCTACTTCATACACTGATGTCACTTGGTCCTTAAAAGACTTCCTAAAGGGAATAGGGCCCGAGGAAGTCATGTTAGTTTGAACAAAAGAGCTGATTATGTAGGGGACATGTAACTCCCTTTGTGTCTGTCTGTCATCTCTTTCATAATTATATGAGGTTAATTCTCATAATTATAAAGACTGGGAATTGTGTTCAGGATCTACACCTGAAATGTTGGAGACCCAAGAGACCAAGTTGTAGAGCTGTTGACTGAAGCCAGATGATCAGGGTTGTAGCTGGAAGGCACTTAAGTAGAGGAAGAGTATTCTTTCTAATTCATCCTTTTATCCAGGTGTTGAACAGATTGCACGAAGCCCACACACACTGGGAAAGACAGAGGGCATCAATTAGTCCCAGGCCCCAATATTCATATCGTTTAGACATACCATCACAGACATACCCAGAAAATACTTGGGGACTCTGTGGCCTCATCAAGGTGACAATAAATGAACCAATCATGGAGCCATTGCAGAGAAATGACTGTACACTAGATATTACTACTTCTAGGGCAAATGAAGTGTTCTGTACAATTCAGGATGCATGTAGGATTTATAAACTAACTTTCCATGCTTTCCTAATTTTTGTCAGGTTGAATTTAGGTGCTTGGGACAGTCTCCATTTTGACATATGAGTAAATAAGGAATATGGGCACAGATGCAGACGGTTGGATATTATGAATTCAAATACCTTACTTAAATTGGAAACAAGGTAATTATAATATAGCAAAGATAGAGGAGAACTTTTTCATGTACTAATATATGATAAGGAGAAAGAATGCGAGTCAGCCTATGAAGTGGAACACAGTGTTGGGTGGTAGTAAGGACCACTCGCATGTTGGTGCAATGTGACACTAGTGAGTGTGGCTGTGAGTAGTTCAGCTAGAGTTGTTTGTAGATTCAAGCATAGCTTGGCAGTCGAGGGTGAAAGATGAGTAACAGAAGTCAGGAAAAGGACAGTAAGTCAGGAGCCTAGTGAGAGAATGACCGCAATGGTGGTGGCTTTTCTAGCTCAAGAAGGAAGTGAAGGTACAATTGGGACTCAGTGGATGATGGGAGAATTGGCTGATTGTGGATTTCATTATTAAAGTCATAAAAGAATGTAGAGCTGACGATATCTGAAGTGTCTTCTGAAGTTTGAAACTTTAATAACATTTTGATTGTTCTAATCATTTTGCTTAAGATTGGATGATACTTTCCGTGTTCTAAAAATGAGAAATTTATATAAAAAATACTGAATTCAGCTGTGTCTTATTTTATATTATATATTTCCTGACATATATGATATGTCAGGAAAGAACACTGTCTTCAGATGCTGATGAACATGGCATTCTTTCGACTGCATATACGTTTCCTTTTGAGTGTTCAAAAATCTCTTAACATATTCTTGAGTCTTGATATTCATTTCATAAAATTCTTTAGAAAATGTATGCCATGCAGATCAATGACTGGCAAATATTTTTGATGGTGCATGCCATAAAATAAAATGCTTTTATTTATATCGTAATGTATGTTACATTATATATATATATGTACAGTATAAATTATGTACTTGCATTAAAAAAATGTAACCAACTATGACCATTATAGTTGCATTATGAAACTTAGCCAGCCATAGGAATCTAAGTGGAATGAGGAGTTGAATACATCTTAGTGTGATACATTTTTTTCTCATTGGATTTTAATACATGTCTTTGAGACAATATTAACATCATCATGGCCCATCATATTTAAGTGAATGTCACATGACTGTTTTAGCTCTGATGAAATTGTCATTGTCTTCTAACTCCCAAGTGTCTGGTGCCAAAGGACAAACAGCACCAGCACTAACTCAGTTGTACCTGTGTCCAGAGAAATGCTTTTCATTTGTGGGTTCCTTTGCAAGAGTCTTTTAAATTTTCTTTTTCACATGGGGTGAGTGAATCTTATTAAAGCTCCCAATCTGCTAGATGGCCGCAATTAAATTACAACAGTTCCAACAGGAGCAAAGGCCACTTGTCCTATTGAACTCTGTTGCATGGGGATGTCGTGACGAACTAGACAGCACGTGATCAGCTCCCATTTGGGCTCAGTGAGGACATCCCTGCCAATTTGCATATTGCATATTGGAATAGTTTCAATGCTTTATTACTTACAGCATGAAAACTCTAAAGGAACTTGTAATATTTTATTTCTTGACCTAAGTGACTTCTTCTGTGCACTTAAACATAGTCTCTGTTGGCCTTTCTGCCAGTTCTGTGGATGAGAATATGGCTTCCTTGTTGGTGTTGTGCTTGCCACACCTGTTACCTGTCCTAGGAGCTGATATGAATTACATGCTTAGCAATTGCTTTGTTAGTAAGTGCATCAATATTCTCCCTTGATAGAAATTGGGCATCCATATCTGGTATTTGATACATCTCTGTATTCTATCATTTCATTCTATGATAGTTAAAATTGCATCCTCATACTTAGCGTTGTCCTCAAGTAGAGTATGGCTGAAACCTATCTCATGTAGAACTTGCATGTTAACTTTTGGTCAAAGGCCATTTTAAAATGGTCTTCTGGTTACCCTGCTACTGATTTTGGTTATAATTACAATGTACACTCAGCACATATATGGAATCACATTTGTGATAAAAACAAAATTCCATTACAAAACCTAACTCTGTTTACCGATTTTGATTATAAGGATCAGGATACCTTTTTCTTTACTGATTCCTCTATCCTCAGCCCTGACTCTTTGCTGTTTTAGAGCTACCTGAAAGATGGGCAATCAGGAGTTGACAGCATTCTTTCTGGCACAACTTTTCTTCACAGGAAATAATTGTATTTACATCAACCTTGTCTGGTGCACACTGTTGCTGTCAGGACTGTTGTGCTGAGATCCTTCATTACCCTAAACAGGATTCCTCAGCATGGGTCTCCTATTATTTGTGATCGCTAAAGAGGTGAGCCTTTCTCCCAGACTAACTTTCTGACTAGCTTTGCCATGGTCCTCACACTACTGATTTAATACCTACAGACATTTTATTCTGTCTGTCTCTAAGAGAAAATGTTTATTGCTCTAGATAATTTTGAAAATAGACATGAAGTCTTAAAGTCTTTGATAGAGGAGAAAGGGAATGAGAACGCAGGATGTGTACCAAAGATACTGATTCTTTTGTACCTCAGGCTACTCCCCATCCCCACCATCCCCACCCCCCACCCCACTTTCCTGTTCTGTTAGGGAAATGACTTCTTACCTCCCATGTGTTCCCTCCTGATCAGCGGACAGACTTTGCACAAGCAGTTTCTGTTTTGTTTGTCCTATGCTCCCTGCCATTGATGACAATCGGGGGCTTGTCTGTCAGCACACACGTAGGGTGAATGCAGCCGTACCTTTCCGGTACACTTTCGTTGCTTACAGAGAAAATAAATTTCCTCTTACTTTGTCAGAGTTGTGAAAACTACTTAAATCTGGCAGGACTCCCACCTGGGTTTCAGAAGGAGTTTGTATTTCACCACTTCTTGTCATCTGACCGTGCTCTTTTGCAGAGAGCAACTAATAGGGGTGGCAGAGGGAGGGTATGGATGTGAGACAGGCTCTTCACATAGCTTCATTTGGCGGATCGTGGGGGTCATGCTCACCTATGACCCTCAAGCCCCTGGAATCTTAGTTATTTTATAGCGCTTTTAATGTGTTCTCTGCTCCCAAGCAAGAATACTGCTTTCAACAGACTGTGAGATATATACTCACGGAGAAGACACAACCCTGTTTTGTAAAGTGAAGAGAACTTTTGAATTTTTTGTTGCCATGGTAGTTTGTTGAGGTAGGAGGACTGTAAAACCCAAATTCATAGGTCATTAATAGTAGTAGCAGAAGCTTAATCATGATCACTGCTTCTCAGAGTTAAATTCAGTGTTTTGCTTCTGCTTTCAAGAGCAACAATGTTGGCTTTGCTGTTTGGGAAAGGAAGAAAAGATGGAAATTTCCTCTTTAACCAGATAGTTGTGTTCTCATGAAGTTTGTATAACAGGAAACCAGGTTGTGCATCGCCTGTCTCGTGTCTTTGGAGAGTAAGACTTTAAGTACAATTTCTATGACTTGGTTCCATTTTAGTGTTTAAAAAATACTTAGAAATCTGTTATTGAAAAATTCATATTATTTCTTTTAAGTATAGTTAATGTTTTACTTTTATTTGAAAAATTTGCCTTACTTGCATATTCATTTATGTGCAAGTAAACCCCTCAATATCAATTTCTTTTAAAATATATTACTCTCTGCTTTTCATTTCTTTCTTCCTTTCATTTATGCTAAGTTGCATTTTATTCCTCCTACTCCAAGCAGTTGAGTAAAATTCTAAATTTGTGGACTTTTATTTTCTTTTATTAAGTAAAGAAGGTATTTCAGGAATATTGATACTCTTACCACAAATGGAATTGAACCCTTCCTTTTCTGTCACCTGGCCTCTCTTATGCCAGCAGTCCTCAACCTATGGGTCCTGATCCATTTGGGGGTGGGGGCCAAAGACCCTTTCACAGTAGCTGCCTAAAACCATTGGAAAATACAGATTCAAATTACAATCCACAACAGTAGCAAGATTACAGTTAGGAAGCAGCAACGAAAAACAACTAACCGTTGGGGGTCACTACAACATGAGGAACTGTATTAAAGGGTCACAGAATTAGCAAGATTGAAAACCACTCTCTTGGCCTGTTATTTGTTCATTGTAACAAGACCTGTCCCTTCTGTTGTCTGGACGAGATTTCAAGGGAGTAAGGCATGGGTATCCTCACCTCACCACAGCCTTACTGTCAGGAGCCCTCTAGAGGAACCACAGCACCCTCTTCTGTGAGAGTTGCTCTCCAGTGCCTTCTCACACCATAGCGAACCCAAGCAATAACACTGTGCACACAGATCTTCAGGTCAACTGTTAAGGTTACTTCTAGCTGAAATCCTACTTCTGGAGTGCAGGGGTCCCAGGACTGCCACGTTGTCTCTGGACCTGAACAGGATTAAGGTCCTTGAGGCCCTTTGTCAGATTTGTGGCTGGGGGCTTCTACTTTGAAAGAGTACACTTTTCCTACACTTCACACGGCTACTAATTTACCTCAGGCAATGTCGGAAGTCCAAGCCTCCATATTTATCACTTTACCACTACTTATAAAAAATTAGTTTAGTTTGCATATAGTAAAATCCTTCCTAATTGGTATGTGGGTTTGTGAGATTTCATAAGCTGAAAATTGTGTCATTTCCCCTCACAATCAAGAGGTGGAAATATCTATAGTTCATGAAATTCCCAAAGATGGACTTTAGATTATTCCTTGTTAACCCTGTACCCCAATAAGCTACTGGTCTGTTTTCTATATTGTTTTCATCTGCACTCTTTGGAGCTTCCAGAGTAGAGGAATCCCATATTTTCACCCATTTGCATCTGTCCCCCAGCTTCCCAATGCCTTTGAGAGTTCACATTGCTGCATGTTTCAGTGACGCACTTTCCTTGGAAGCGAGGACCATCCCATGACCAGTTGAAGGATATTTGCGCTGTTTTCAGTGACTAAGAATGAATCTGTGGTCATGATTTCTGACAGCACTTTGAGTGAGTATAGTTTTAATTTCTCTTGGAGAGAGGCACTTAATGCAATGCTACTGTATAATAACAATAATTTGTGTACAACTGTGGACATTATGCAAATTCCAATTCCCCTGGACTGAGCTTCGTGTAAAGACCTTTAACTCGTCACTGTAAGAATAGAAATGAACAGACGCATAACCTGCCCCACTCCCAATCACATCCTAAAGCTTCCGCACTTGTGCATATATTGCTAGAAGCTACTTCTATCGAAGAAACCAGTGACCCTTATGGTGCTAGATTCATGAATCGTGGTTCCGTTTTTATCTTAACGCTACTCTCTTGTGCATCTGTTTACAGTTCCTTTTTGTTTATCTTGCTATAGCCAGAATAGTGAACGCAGCCAAATTTGGTTATTCCACAACAATCAGAGCGGCATCTTTACCTCCCCAAATTTTAAATTTTGAAAATTTGAGATTTACAGAAAGTTTAAGGATTGTGACAACAACACTCATAAATTTCTTATTTACTTTTCAATTTTTATCTTTTTTTGACATTTGGTCTCCTTTTCCCTCTAAATATACATAACGGTATTTTCACAGCTCAACAATTATCTACTTTTTTATAATATCCTAAATGTGTGATAATTTAACTTCATCTATTTAGATCTATAATTCACTTTGTTCTATTTTGCTTCTGTGTTGCCATAATGAAACACTAACAAAAAGACAACTTGAGGAAGGAACCTCGAGGTAGTAACTCAGTCAGCAAAGGCCTCTTAAAGATTTGCTTGTCTGCCTGTCTTAGCTGGTCCAGGTCCACCTACCTAGGGCAGGCTGACACTACTCATTGTGAGCTGATCCTTCTGGCCTCAACTAGAAATCAAAAAATGGCCCTCAAGCATGTTCAAAGGTCAATGTGATAGAAACAATTTATCAATTGAGATTGAGGTTCATTCTTCTCAGGTGAACCATGTATCCATGCCACACTTTGAGTTAACCATAGTGTGAGGTGAGGCCCATTCATATTCAAAATTTCCATCTCCATATGTTGACAACATCTCTTATATTTGAAATTGCTCATTAACTTTGTTTGTAATCAATTGGTCATATTTGTATTAGTTTATTTCTACTTATTTTTCTATGTGTTCATTTTAACTTACTATTGTCAGTTTTAACTATTATAGCTAATAACTGTATTAACTTACATTCTCACACCATGAATTTTCTAAACTTTTTTTTTTAAAATAACCTTTTCTGTTTCAAGTGATTTTAGATTTCAGAATTGTTGTGGGCACAATGCAGATGTTCCCATAGACTCAGTTTTTCTTATCTTAGCCTCAGAAAATAGTATGCGACTTTTGCTATAGTTAGTAAAAAAAAAATTGACATATTGTCATTAAACACAAAATTTTATTATTAAATGTACATTTATTCTGATTCCACAGATTTTTCTTTTTGTCATTGCTTTCTGCTGCAGGAACCCTTCCTGGAAACCACATAACATTAAGCTATAAGTGACAATTCTTCAGACTGTCTTTTGCCAATGACCTTGAGAGTGTTGAGCAGCAAACGTCAGCTGATGTGGAGAATGTATCTTTTTTGAGATTAGTCTAACGTTGTTCTCATGACCAGATTGAAGGCACATGTCATTAGGAGAAGAACACAGAGAACATAGAGTTTGTCCATAATTCTTCCATTTGTCTCTTCCTTCTTTGGCCCTTTCTTACATGTTGTTGTGCTGAATACTGAACCCAGGTACGAGTACATGCTAGAAAAGCACTCTACACCTGACCTGCAAGCTCTGTCTTTCTTCCCCATCATGAATTTGGCATTGTATTTATGAATTTGTTGCTAACTGAAGGGCGAGAAGATTTTATTTCTGTTTTTTATTTCCTTTTTTTTTTTTTTTTTTAAAAAAAAAACTATACCTAAGTTGAAAAGCTGGAGATCTCTTTAGTGGCATGTGTAAGACATGATATTTTATTTAGACACACACACACCAAATTCTTCCAGTGGTATATTTACTTTGTATTAAAAAAATTAAAAGATTTCCTTTTACATTTAATTATGTATGTGTTTGTCTATTCGTTTGGGTGAGGTGGCGCTGGAATCGGAGTCTCAGATGGTTGTGAGCTAACCTACACGAGTGGAGGGAGCTGAATTCATACCCTCTGTAAGAGCAATGCATGCTCTTCACCTCTGAGCAATCTCTCCAGCCCCACTTCTTAATTTTCAAGAAAGCTACTTGGAGTTCCTATATTCCTTTACCCAGTATGTAAACTTTTTAAGTGATTGCCCCCAAATGAAGCATTTTTAATGACATTTGCTAGATATATGCTTCTACAACTGCCAAGAACTTAATCGTTCTGGATTTTTGACATTGTATGTTGGGAAGTTTATATATTTCCTGGTTGGTTCTAAGTCCTCCCCCCCCCCACATACTTTGACAAGTTTTCTTCATAGAAATCATGTTAGAATTTATTCTTTTAAAATATACAACCATATTTAATACATCATAGTTATTTTGAGCCTTAAGTTTTTCTTATTTCATTAACATAGGAAAGGTACAAAATTACTCCTAAATCTCACAGGCTCTTATTCACTTGCAGGGTTGCCACTCAAATGACAGTGTGTCCTGGAGTGATTTCAGCTCCCTCATGTATGTTTTTTTCTTTACTTAACCGATGAATAGGAACTGAGTTACCCTCCTCTGTCCCTGCCTATAATACACAAAGACAATGAAGTTATGAAATAACATTTTGTGCAGATATTTAAAAAGGAAGAAAAAGGAAATGTGTGGCAATTTATTTTTTAGATTATTTTAAATTATTTTTCCATTTACTATATTTTGATCATGATTTCCCCTTCAACTCCTCCCAAAACCTCCCCATGTCCATACCCACCAAACTTCATGTTCTCATTCTCTATCTCTCTTTCTCTCTCTCAAACAAAACACTCCAAAGTCAAAAATCAAAACAAACAAAAATATCAATGAAAGAAAATGTGCCAAAATAAAATAAAACAGACTGAAACAAGCTCACCAAAGCATCATGGAGTTCATTTTGAACTGACTACTACTCGCTGGCATGTTATCCCATTGGTGAATAATCCTTTTCCCTTTCCAAGTATCAATTACAAATGCCATCTTGGTTTGTGGTGGGACTTTGTGTCTGTTTCCTCTTTGTAGTGGTGGGTTTTTTCCTGGTTTGTGCTTGTGTTGGTCTTGTGCACGCTGCCTCTGTCTCTGTGAGCTCATGTTATCAGTCATACTGTGTTGCTCAGCCCTCATCAGAGAATCTTCTTGTAGAGAATGGGGATTAACACAGAGACAAATAACTGGACAAGATACAGAGAGAGACTTTGGAACACTTAGTCCTAAACGGATGTCTTTGTCAAATCTGTCCCCTTGGGGCTCAGGGATCCAATAGAAGAGGTGGTGAAACGATCGTAAGAGATAAACACTTTTAGAAATCTTGTCAAGTACATTGTCCTAGCTCCTCTCTGTTGTTATGACAAAGACTCTGACCCAAAGGATAGGCTTATTGTACTTTATAACTCCAGGTCAAAGTCCCTCATTGCAGGAAATCAAGGCAGGAATCCAAGGCAAGAACTTGAAGGCAGGCTTGCTTCCTAGCCCACACAACAGGGCCTCCAGCAAAGGAACTCACTGAACAGTCAAAGAGGTACAGCAGGAACCGTAGAGGATACTGCTTACTGGCTCATAGATATTCTTTTGTTCAGCTTGCTTTCTGTAGTGTGCACTATCTGCTTAGAGAACAGTGCCATCCAGAGTGGGCTGGGCTGCCCCATGTCAATAACAATTAAGATAGCATCCCATAGACCCCTGGACCAATCTCATCTAGGAAATTCTTCAATTGAGGCTTTCTTCTCATGTGTTCAGCCTGTGTCAAGTTGACAGTGAAACCTTACCAGGTCAAACAGGCTACCACTTGAACAACTAAGACTCCAGCACCATTGTCTGGAAGTGATTCCCTATGCCCATTTGGGTTTCCTTTTGAGCTCTCAGTATTGAAACTGAACACACCTTTTATTTTTGGTAACAATCAGTTCATGTTTGCAGCCAAATATTTTTCTCAGAAAAGACCCACTTATCTGTCTCATTTCACAGTATTATTGTTTTCAATCCTAAGTATCGAGTTCTTTTAAAAATTCTGTAAACTTTGAATTAGTTTGTAATCTATCCCCATAGACAGCCTGCACTACCTTCAAAATGGCTCTTCTTCACCTCGGGTACTCTGTGAACCCAGAATAATGCACTAAAAATTTCAGAAGCCCAATATTTTTAAAGAGAGTACAGAGTTTGTCTAAGAAGGCTTTTTGTCCTTAGTCATTTTGTCCAGATGAAAGGACTCATGAAACGTCGACTTTGGTCTCTCTGAGGTTGAGAAAAGGGTTTTACACTTTCACCTTCTACTTCATCTTTTCCTCCAACTCATGCGTTATGGTGCACGCCATGAATTTGATCTTTTCTCTGAGGCTATTTCTTACTGGTAGCCGTTTTTGTTGGTTAGGAAAGACTCTGTCCTGAGCTCTTCCTATTTTCTCTACATTATGTTCCAAAACAGAAGGATTTTCCCCTTTATTTGGTCTTTTTAATCTTTCTTTCTTTTTTTTTTTTTTTTTTTTTTTTTTTTTTATTTTGAGAATTTTTTCCTTGTAATTTTTTTTTTTTTTTTTTTTNTTTTTTGTCACTAGCAGATAGAAGAATTTGCACCTGGAAATCTCCTTCTTAAGATTTTAGAAACCACACGGTTCCTCTTCTATTGCATTTGAGCTATAGACAATAGTTGTCAGCTGGTCTCTATCTATAATTTGATTGGCCTTTTTATTGGCTTCTAACATTTTCTCATGTATTTAATGCCTAAGAGTCTCCTGAAATCGTTCAAAGATTAACCCGTGTTTCTGTCAGCTCAGCCTGTCACATAGTTACAGCAAGGTGCTTGTGCTTAGAATCTTTGCTATCATACACATTTGCTTCCCCTACCAAACTCTACCCTGGTTATGTGTTACAAAATAAATCCTTCCAAAACTCAGAAGCTTAGAGTCATAGGTGATTTGCTACATACCAGGATCTTGTATGGGCGTAGCTTGCCTATAACTCTCCTTATAAGGTTGAATGATACTATTTGATAGGATTTAGCTGGTAGATGAGATGGATGGGAAAGTTAGGATTACTTTACAAACACATCTGGTGCCTAAACAGAGGTGGCTGGCTGGCTGGATCCTTCTTAGGATCTTGGCCATAGGGCCTATTTGTTAGCATGCAGGTCTCAGAGAAGAGGGACTCACATGACAAGTGTGGAGGCTGAAAAATGCAGGTCCATTTTCACCTTGTCTGAAGGCCAGAGAGTTTGGGGACTAACAGGCTTAATTGCACCTTCTAACTAGGGAAGTGTTTGGCCCTTGCTGAAGTTAAGATAGCATGGAGCCATCCTGATGGCAGGTGGTCAGGATATGCATATGCAGATGTGATTCTGCTCCTTTTGTAACTATGAGGTCACCCAGGGGAAGGGTGCTCTTCAGTATACTGACTTATAGTTTCTGACTTGGGGCACCTTGCTACCTAAACAACAGAATGCTAGTGACTGGATGTCTCAGAGTTGACAGTTTACATTGGGCATAAAATTTGTGGAAAAATAAACGTGAGTGATTTCAGGGTCTGAGGAATCCTTGAAATACTCTCCCAACACTTTCTTATATTTTCTATCTTATTATCTTTATGTGTCTATAATTCTTCAATTCCCACGCCCCTATCCTGGTAAGAAGTATTTTTGTTGAGGTCTGTCCTGGACAGACAGACAAGTTGAAAGTGCTCTGAGAGACAAGGACTTAAAGAAGCAGTCTTCTGAGGCCTTGGACGAGAAACTGATCTGGGCATATTTTCAGAATATCCTAACATCCCACAACGACCCAGATTCAAGTTAGTGATTGTCTGGGAACTCCCCTGTGAGGAGAGGCTTGAGAAAGGTATTGTTGGCCATCTTCTTATAAATCATCTCCTACTCTACTCAGCAAACTGAAACAAATGGTCCCCTAACCATCAGCAGAATTGTCTTGTAGTATATGGAAACATTTCTAAGCCTTGGCATTTGGTAAGCAATGAGGAGTCACTTTGTTAGGTAAAATATTCCTCTCTAAAAATTGAAACAAGCCTTAAACAAAATCTAGCTTTATTCCTTGGGAAAATATGCCACTAACACCAAAAGAACAGAGGCTTTCTATTAATATCAGGTCTAACATTTATTCATTTTATAATATCAGCCGAGCATCTTGATTCCATGGTTGTAAAATGGGATATTATCCCTATGATATCCACGTAATTTAGTCTAAATTGGGATAGTTAAGCAAGTGTTAAGAGTTGAGTTAGCATATCAAGACTGGAAGAGGCAACCCAGTAACAGGGAAAGGGTTCCATGGGGAGGCAAAAGAGTCTGGGTCTGCTCTGGCTCTCACTGTTGGGAATGCCACAAGAACACCAGGCTACTCAGTCATAATATATATGCAGAAGACCTAGGTCAGACCCGTATAGATTCCTGGTCACTGCAAACCCCCAAGAGTCCCAGGGTATTGATGCTGTAGGCCCCATGCTTGTAAGATGTCCCTGACCAATCTGGTTCCTCCAAGCCTTCCTCCTTCACAGGACTCCCTGAGTTCTGCCTCCTGTTTGGCTGTGGGAGTCTAAATCTGCTCCCATCAGTTGCTAGATGAAGTCTCTCTGGTTTCTTTGATGAGGATTCTGCCTCCCTCTGATCCGAGAGCACTGCAGGAAGCCCAAGCTGTGGGTCAAAGGCTTTATGGGTGGGTTGGTGTCCTAATTCCTCCAATCGAGTCATTCCCTGGCTATAGAAGATGAAGAGTTCAGGCTCCCTATCCTCCCTTCCTTGGAGTCTCTCCTAGGGTTACTCTCATAGATGGCATGGAATTTCCATTACACTAGGTTTCCACCTTGTCCCAATAATGCAATCATTTCTCCCAGTATTTTCTCCCCTCCAACTTGTTCTCTTATGTCCCCAAACCCTCCCACCCCCAATGCACTCCCAAAACCTTTTCTATTTTCCTTCCCAGAGAGATCCTTGTGTCAGCCCCCTCCCAAAGACCTTTTTTTACTTAGTTTGTCCGGGTCTGCAGATAGTAGCATGATCATTTATTAATTCACAGCTAATATCTACTTATAAGTGAGTACATAACTATTTTTGTCTTTCTGGGTCTGAGTTACCTCACTCAGGATGATTTTTTTTTCAAGTTCTAGTTTTATAGTTTTATATAGTTGATGTCACTGGGAGGCCTGCTCTTTTATGAATGGAGATGGAGGAAGGGTGGATCTGTGGGAAAGGGGACATTGGGTGTGAGAGCCTGGGGTGGGGGGGAGGGAGACGACTGCCGTCAAGATGTAATATACGAGAGGATTTAAAATATTAATTGAATTAGAATATATCCTGCTAAGAGTGGAGCTATCTTGGATAAAGTAGGACCCATCTGCCTTTCTGTTTCTCGATGTTTGCATGAAGTCTGGCGGAATAACTTAGTAGGTAAGAACACTGCTACTCCAAGATAAGAATCTGAGTTTAGCTACGGGCACCCACGTAAAAAGCTGGGATTGGTCTCATGTGTGCCCAGAAACTGTGTGTGTGGAGGGGTGAATGTTGGGGTTCAGATAGTCTGCAGTTGTTTGCAAAAAAGCACAAACCCTGATACGACCCTGTGATCTCAGAAAACGGCAGGCATGAGATAAAGACGAGGATGAACATTCTCTGGGGCAAAGCAAGGCCACAGGGCAGGGAAGTGTGGAAGGAAAAACTGTGATAAAGGGGTCACAGATGGTGTTTGATCAAGCTCCGCTTCAGTACTATATCCAGGAACTAGTTCAACAGAATATAATTAGCAACGGCAAAAATATTGCCCGTTATTGAAGTGAACCCAGAGTCCTGCTTCTTGTTTACCACTGCCTTCCTTTCTAAGTCCCTGTGATGGTCATGGCTGTGCTGGCCGTGGCAGGTGGAGAGCAGAGAAATGCTGGCCTTTCTGGCTGCCTTCTTCAAATGATATTTAAAAACCATGGTGTAAATTCTTCCCCTCCAGGGTCTGATGCATCCGAGCCATTGGTAATTTGATGCTTTGTTAGTTTAGCACTATGAGGAGCTTGCTTAAAATTGTTGTTTCCCTTACATCTACAGTGTATGTTTATAGCTGTGTATCTCAAATGTTTTCCTGAAGATAACAAACAAACAAACAAAACAAATAAACAACAACCACCACAACAACAAACTATCAGTCATGCTTGTCTATGGACATCACTTCGAATGGAAGAAACGACAGCTTTGCACATAATGCAGACAACAAATTCTTAATGATGCTGAGAATCATTAGTGTCACACAGTATCCAGACTAAGAGGCAAAAGCACTCACTCTCTGTGGCCCTGTTTTCAAGTGTAGAATTGAATTGTTCCCCCCCCCCCACAGGAAATAATAGTCAAAGAAATATTCCACACTGTGTGGTTTCATGGCTCTATTTGTTACAGAGTCTGTTGTTTTCATAAATTCCTTGCAGGTAATTTTAATTATAAGGATCACTTATTTAAAAGTAGTTATGCTATGTAAGAGCTGGGGTTCGCTGTTTCCATTGTGGAGAGAGAGCTTGCAGGAGCCAGGGTGGAAAAAGGTTTGGTTTGGCTATTCCTAACTTACATTTTTTTTTTTTTGTATGCCTGTTGCGGATTTGTACCTACCAGAGTCAAGACAATATTCTCTTCATTATTTTTTAACTACAGCTTAAGAATCTCTGCCAATGTAGTCAGAAAGAGTAAATAATAGGTGATAGTGTATAAATTGGGAAGGGTTTTTTCTTATGTATCTATGAGATACATATTCATACAGAGACAAAGAGAGAGATGAGAGAGGGGCTAAGACAAAGAGACGGAGACAAAGAACTAAGGAGAGAAAAAGAGAAGGAAAAAGGAAAAGGAGAAATGAAGGAAAGGAGAGGGAGAGAGGAAGGGGAAAGCAGAGGTATGGAGGCAGATGGAGAGAGGTAGGTAAAACTGGCACAAAGTTAATGTGCAGGGCGTACAGATGTTCACGGACCTGTTTTTATTTATTAGGATTGCAAGAAATGCACAGCACTGCAGCAATATTTTTCTAAGCATGCAGAGTATATAATAAAAATCGGCTTAGTCTTTGCCCTACAACAGATACCGATCCTACAGTAAAATATACAAAATATAACGTTGACAAAGCAATATCATAAAATCTAAAACAACCTCTTTCCCCAAAAGAATCTGAAAGATGATTAAAGATGCCCTAACTATAACAGGCTTCAGAGAGGGAGGTTTGGAAGAACACATGTGAATTTGCCAGCCAGAGAGGGAGGAGATTCATGTATGAGACCAAGTTTGTAAAAGGCCTGATGCAGGTATGGAGGGCCGAGCTTACGCCCAGGAGGAGAAGTTTTTAAATGGACCAATGTGCTCCAGGTTGGGATGAGAGATTGAAGTAGAAGTTTCATAAAGAGTTCCTGCATCCTGTTCCTGCATCCCAGTTATTACACTCTTCAAACATCTCCACGAGAGTTTGATAGACAACAATAACAGAATCATCCCGCGTTGAGACGGCTGTGCACTGAATCCTGTGCATACTAAGACATGTTGGACTGGCTGTAAACGTGACTAAGTGAGTGTTTTCCTAACATGCACAACCCCGGTGGGTGAAATCCCCAGTGCGACATAAAACCAGACATTGCAGTTCCCACCTGTTCTCTTAGCTCTTGGAAGGTTGCAGCAACACAGAAGGCTCAGAAGTTCAAGGTCATCCTTGGCTACCAAGTGATGTTGTGACAAAGTCTGTCCCAGAAACAAACACAATAAAATGGAAGAAGAAGTAACATTAGGCTCAATGCTTCTAGTGGTATTTGCCCAATCACAGTTCTTCCTCTCAAGACTCATGTTTGCCCCCATGGTCACAAAGCCCAAGTGTAGACACACCAGAGACCTTGGTGTCCCTCCTACTCAGTGAGCAGCATCCTGTGACCCACCTCCTGCCATTGTCCGAAATCAAGGAGGAGCCGTGGATATTACCACACATGTCCGTGTCATTAGCATTCAGCTTTGGTCTGTTGCTTTATGATGAGATAGCACCCGCGTTTCCAGGATGCTCCATTAAATTTCTTCCTAACGCCCGAATCTCTCCACGATAGTGGGCAGATAAGATGCCCTTGTCCTCAGCGTCCTTCATTGTTCAGTCTAACCTGGTTCTCGGGTGGCTCCATTCACCCATTCAGAAGCCTTCTTTTGCTAATCTTTGTAGATTATTTCTCCATTTTTTTTGAAGACTGGGTAGTTGGCTCTTAAATGTTTCCTGCAGTCCTTTCATTTCGCTGAATTTTAAATATTTCAGCCAATTTGAAGAGTTCATAATGATGAATAAGATTAAGCTTGGAGCTTAACCTTTTGAAACTGGGTGACGCGTTAACTCGGCTGGAACGCTGGTTAATTTAACAGCAGGAGTTGAATTAACTTGTCACAGCTCTGCCATTGTTAAATTTCCTGCCCCTGATCTGTGTCCCAGTCTCGCAGAGCTTGGTTGTTCTGGGACCAGAGGATGAGTCTGGGTGAAGAATAAGGGGGAAACGGAAACAGAGAGATGCTGTGCCTCTTAGGAGGCAAGAGGTGCTCAGACAAAGAGGAGGGCGCTTTATTTAGCTCAGAAGGATGGCAATGTGGAGAAGGAGGGACATGAAAACTGCAAGGCAATGAGAGGGTGGAAGGGGTAAGAACTGGATGAATAATGAAGATAAAGAGGTACCAAAGAGAAAGAAGACACAGTCAGTCGTGGTATGGCTTTATTTCTAAGGATGCATTGCATTTGGCGTGTTGTAAGTTCTTAACGCTGGGAGGAACGTGGCATAGAATAACCACAACTTTCTGCTTTAAAATACCCTAAGCACTGGTAAAAGTGAAAAGAAAAAAGAACCACGAAAAACAAACTGAACCATGGGAGTAATTTCCAAAGCGATCTCAATGCATGAGACATTACTGTAAACTTTTCTCAGCAGTTTTACTTGGCATATCGTATTTGTAGTATTTTTTTTTCTTTTAATTGTTGTTGTCTGACAGTTTGGATTGCTGCAATTTTGGCGAGGTGCAGACGGAAAAGAGGAGAACGGGGGGAAAAAGTGTCAATCAGGAGACAGCGAGAGCCAAGTCACACAGGGGCAAGGGCTAGAACACACAACTTCCCTTTGTCTTAAGGATGTTTGTTTCAGGAGGCGAGAGAAAGCAGAGCTGGGGAACAGGTGTGGCTGAGGATCAGTCTCTCTCACACACAGTAACTACCCTTGCCCGGCTGGGCTGTTCTGTGCATGGGTTTCTTGCTCCCTGAATACCTCTCAAATATGCATTATCTCAGGTTTGCTATTCACTCTCATACAGGAAACTGTGTGCAGTCAGGTAAGCTGTTTGGCCTTTGGGGCAGAGGCCTAACGACACCAGAAATGCAGGCAAAATAAGCAGTCTTCTAAGCACCAGCCACTTTGAGGCCCATCAACGGGGATCGCCCAGAGCCCGTCTCATTTTCAACCTTAACTTAGCACTGAAAGGACATTTTCTTTTCTATTTGTATGATTTTTGTGCCAGGGCTCACGTTATCCCACTGATACTCTAACAGGTTTTCAATTTCTAAGGTAGCTGCCGGCGAAGGCGGCTAGCTGTACAGGAGCCTAACCAGTGTTCAGTGGCTGGATCTCAGACGGATTACCAAGGATTCCCGGGCCTTCGACTTCTGTCCCAAATTACTTTAAGGTATAGAGAGGAGAACGCTGGGTTTGTCTCAAGGATCAAGACAGGGAAGCAAGGAGGAGAGAGGTGAAAAAAAGAAGAAGGAGCTAGAGGACAAAGGTGAGATTGTCAAAAGGTATAAGAAGAGAAAAAGAACGAGGAATTCCTGTCTGTTTAGTTTAAGTTTGGAAACTAAACTCCCAAGGCTTTGGCTTCGCTGTTTCTGTTTTGTTTTTACTGTGTGGATGCTTGAACCCAGGGCCTTGCACTGTCTTTGTTAAACCACAGAGTATCACCCCCAGTCCTTCAAAGTCTTTGAGATTCATCAACTCTGAAAGTGACTATGTCTTAGATCCAGTTGGCTAGAAAAACCACAGAAAAGCATGGCAGTCCATGGAAGGTTTTGGAAATGAGGACGACTCAGTCCCATCCACTATCCATCACGTTTTTCTCATGGAGGATAATGTTTGCTTTTCTCCACACCTTAAAACAGAGATTGTATTTTCAGTGAACACTGGGCGGAATTGGAAGTGCAGATTTGCACAGTGACTTAAGCTATGGTGGTTACAGCTATCTGTCTCTCTCGCTCTCATTGTTTAAAAAAAAAGATAAAATTTAAAAACAATATTCCACTGTCCCCAAGGACATACAAGCCCAAGAATAAAAAAAAAACAGTGTATAGTTTGAGCTGGACAGGCACCCTTATAAGGATAGTTTATAAGCAGTTCCATGAATTACAAACTCTACACACTACCCTGGTGGAAAGTCTAAGGGTGAGCTTGAGAATAATGATTCTCAGTATTCCTTGGTATTGTCCATGTTTGACTTGACTTTACATTTTGGCTCAGCAATGAAATTGAATGAGGGGAAAAGTTAAAATGTGTGTGTGTACAGCAGGAAGTAGGGCTCAAGAATTTCCTGAGATCCACAGGATTTATCATCTCACTGAGTTTCAACCTATCGTTTATAGACAAGTGCACAGAAGTACCCTCTAGGCACAAAAGATCCCAACAATTTATTCCCCTATATCTCCCAGGGCAAAAGAGATTTCTCCCAGACAAACAGACCACAGAATCATCACCCTCCATAACATCCCACTGTCTACATTTCAGAACAGAGCTCAGGGTGCCGCAGAAATCTGTTCCTCGAAGTTCTCTGAAGGTGGTCAGACCTCACCCCAACTTTCACCCATTTGACAAAAGGAGGCAAAGCATCACATCTAATCTCTCCATAGAGTTGATGCTGTAGATGTCACGGGAGGGATAGTCAGCTATTTGCTTATAGGGGTAGGTCCTCAAGTAGTACTGACTTTTAGTCAGGCTAGACAGTGGCACAGGCATCTTGTGTGCTCCTGTTAAAGAGGTGCCATAAAGCCATTGTAACGAAAGTAAGCCACAAGGGCTCTCTAGCTTTGGCTGTGTGTGGTGGATGAGACATCTGTCTAGTGCTTGAGTGCCGCCCATGTCAGCGCTCTGTGAGCTGGCACCCAGTTCGCGAGCTTCAAGAAAGGGGGATGGAGGTTGAGAATACAGATGCAGAGACTGACAGACACAGACCTTTAACACTGGTACCAAAAGCCCCAAGAATGCCCCCTTTATTGTATTCAGGGGCAGATTATATAGAGATAGACACGCCCCAGCCAAACCCACCAGAAACCACTCAACTGCCATCAGGAACTCCAGAAGGTCTCGTGCTCAGAGCAGCTGTAGGCACTCAGATCAGGGGAAAACAAGTTGTTTACAAGAAATTCAGGATCTGGGGTCTCACTGCTCCCAACACTTGAGGACTGAGGCAGAAGGTGAGAGAGTTCCAGGCCGGCCTGGAATTCATGGCAAACAAAATGGGGAGGGGATGGGAGAAGAACAAATTTAAAATAAAGAAAAGGAATATTTTCTGGGTTTCTCATGTAAGCTGTTGGCTAACGGTAGGAGGACCTGGATGTTGTGGCTCCTCTAGGGAGAACGTCTAAGCTCCAAGTCAAATGACCATCCAGGTACCTCGCTGTTCCTTTATGCGTCTGTCATTTCCATTATGACTCTCTACTCTCATTTCTCAGCCAAGTTCCATTTATTGTTGTAGCAACAATCAGGGCTGTAATAGGAGAACAATTCTAGGTAGAGTGTAGATAAAATATGTAGACTCTGGTAACAGTGAGGTCTACTTAGCCACACCTCATTTTTCAGTGGGCAGGAACTCGTGTGTGGGTTGACATTGGTACTCCCGGTTGTGTTGTTGCTTTGAGAAGACCGCAGAGTAAAGGGCTGCAGAGAGGGCATGTTGCCGAAGTCAGTGGGGCTGGTCAGGGTACCTGTGGGCACTGGAGAGGTTTCCGTGCTTCCTCACAAACACAACCATGCTACAACTCTCAAATACGAACGGCATCTCTTCTCTAGCCAGCCCCTCAGTCATGTTTCTGCTGTGCAAACTTCCTTTTGAGGCATTAGTGAACTTGAAGGAACCCAGCATGATGGGGATTCCGGGACAACTTGAGTCCCGCTGGTTTGCTGGTTCCTTCCTACTCGGAGGTGTCACTGAATGTCACTCAGAAGCTCACAGCAGGGCCACAGCTGATCAATAATTTCCAGGACTGTCAGAGGCAAAACCCAGGGAATGTCACCCAGCCAGTTAGAAATAGCACCCTGACAAGAAAATTCCAGGGCAGTCAAGAGATAAATTGTAACATTTGGTTATATTACTATGTGCTAAGACTCCTTCTTGACAGGAGACATTTGGTTCCCATTTTAAGGCTGTGGAGGGCTTTAACTAAACATAGAGGAAGGAGTGTGATGAACGAGGGTTTCTAACAGATACATTAAGAAATTGAAGTTGTCAAATCTACCCATGAGAGGAAGAGCAAGCATCCAGATATATACTAAAATGTTCCATTAGAAAACTATTTTAAATGCTCTAAGCCTGGTAAAGCCACCCACCCCTCCCTCAGGAAATGGAAGCGGTGTTTTGATTTCTGAATGATATTTCTAGCTCTCAGCCAGGTAAGTCTCTTATTAAATGTAGCACAATTCTATTATTCTCAGTTTATTTAATTAAAATTTTAGTTTGTGCTTAAGGGAGATTTTGCCTGCATGCGTACCTGTGCCTCACGCGTGTGCTTGGTGCCTACAGAGGCTGAAGTTAGCATTGTATATCCTGAAACGGACTACTGATGGCTATGAACACCGTTTAATGCTGACAACTGAACTCGGATTCTTTTCACGAGCAACAAGTATTCTTGAATACTAAGCCATCTCTCCAGCTCCGGCTTAGCTTATTTTGAAGTATTAATAGTAACTCCAATTAGATAGTAAATTCCAACACTTATAACTCCAACAGTTCCTTCATTAATTTAAAGAAAATCTTGATAGAGTGATTGTTCAGAAGCTACTGTGTTATGGAGTTTGTATAAGATTTAAGATACTTAGGAGTCTGGTGGCGAGGAAACACAAAATGAACTTTTCTCTGTTATACTGTGCACAGAAATCCTGGAGGACAGATACGCTGTTATAAACAGCCCCTCAACAAAGGCACCTAATGGTGACTGTAGAAGGCATTTGACGGGTGAGGAGAAAGGAAACCTGAATTTTTAGACTCCGTATTTGATTTATACATTAGAAAATTGAAATCCAGACTCCATAAGTAGTCCTGTAGGTTATGAATGGTCGAGATAGATGTTGAAAAGGGGTCTACCAGGCTCAGAAGTTCCTACACTGCGCACCCAGCTCTACACAGCACTGTTTTCTGGGCAGCGATGAAAATAGTTGACACTTACATAGCTTGGACTTAGGATGTTTTGAAGCAATGAAGATTATCATTGTTCCTAGCCTCACTTACTTTATCTGTAAAGTTTCCAAACTGGTGTAAAGAGCAAGCGATACCAGATACAAAAAATTACTATTGTAGAACGAGTTGGATGTCTTAGAGGGCAGAAACACTTATTGACAAGCCCAAAGTCCTGAGTTTCATCCCTTCGAGCCACATGGTGGAAGGAGAGAACTGATTCCTTCAGGCCGTCCTCAAACTTTCTCGTCCACGTTATGGTATACGCATACACAGAAAAATAAATTAGTAAATAAATAAATGTTAAAAAAAACCTACTAATATAGCCTCTGTTGATCTTGATTGTCCTCACAATCATCACTAACCACAACTAGAACTGGATGTGACATATAAAATTAGCTTGATTAAGGACCCTTCAAACAGACACAAGAATAAGACTGGACAGCACTTTAAAGGAATCTGACTCTATACGAAAGAGAGAATAAGTACAATGTCCTAACCCAGAGTAAAAGTGTTTATTTTAAAATGGTAGAGACTTTGATCAGGACTCCCTGGATAGGACAGGAGGGGGTGGGGAGGGGTGAAGGAGTACCATAGACAGTGTTGGTCATTTACTCAACAAACATATAATTAGTGCCACTTTATATCAAGCAAGGTAGTGGGAGCTGGATTGGCAAGATTTATAAATCCTGCTTCCTGCACTCAGGGAGCCCACAGTTAATGAGGCATGACGTAATGTACCAAAGCTCTTTAGATGGCAACGTATTGTAAAATAGAGCCGTGTGCAAGGGATGGTGGTGGCAGTGAGCAAGTAGCTGACATAGCCTGGTAAGCCCAGGGAAGCTTTCTCTAAAAGGTGTGGTTTAAAACTCCACTTCCCTTAGGAACTGGTCTGAATTTCAGAGGATTACAGCCCCAGAGTCTCCACACTGAATTGAAGGATCAATGTACTTAGCAAAGAAATTCCTTTACTTATAGGATGGGGCAAAGCATGGAGAGGCAGAAATATCTGAAAAAAAAAAAAACAATCAAAACAAAACCCTTTTTATATCACCTAAGAGAAGGATAGGGCTGACTGTGGATGGACTTGGAAACAATCACGATGATGGGTACTGTGTCAAAAGCAAAAGAAGAGACATAGTAAATGTATTTCTAAGCCTGAGTGTTGTCAGAGATAATTGTGTCTTTGATGTGTACACAGAGAGATGAAGAGCCATGCAAAATGTCAGCTTGAGTGACTTAATTATTCTCAGCATAGAGAATTCTAAGATGTCAAGAAACAGAGCAGACTGGTAAAACTGAATAGTTTATACGCATTTTCTGGATTGAGACTGTTTTATTTTTGAATAGTGTCTAGAGGAATATTGTCTACAAAGACGCAACAGAAGATGAAAGTGAGATTTTTTTAATTTAGTTTATTTATTTTCAGTTTGCCAAGAAAAGGGAACTTTAAACAACTACCCTATATAAGAAAGGCCACATCCAAATATACATTGCTGCTTGAAATGGGCTTATGTTTATTCCCTGGTCTATCCTCCAAGGCTAGTATCAATAAGTTCCTCAAACAATGTACACCATTATTTCTTTACTATCAGTCTTCAAGAAGTGTTTTCTCTTCAGTCATCTCAGTTAGGGTTGTTGTACTGAAATATCCATGGTATATATGGTATATAGGCATCCTGGGCATGGCTTCCTAGATTCTAGTCTGATTTCTTTTTTCTTTTTCTTTTTTTCTCTTTTTCCCTTCTTTGATGTGGGAGTGTCATATCAATCTGTTGATTTCATTGGCTGAGCAATAAAGAAACTGCTGGCCCTGATAGGTTAAAAGATAGGTGGGCGGAATAAACAGAAAAGAATTCTGGGCGGAAGAGGAAGTGAGGTCAGACTCTGCTCTGCTCCCTGAGACTCAACAGCTCTGCTCTCTGGAGCAGAGACACCATGATGGAC
>NW_026067899.1:7271180-7273514 GCF_014885135.2 Alexandromys fortis
TTCCTTCCTTCTTCCTTTCCTTTCCTTTCCTTTCCTTTCCTTTCCTTTCCTTTCCTTTCCTTTCCTTTCCTTTCCTTTCTTTTTTTTTTTGAGACAGTGTTTCTCTATAGCTTTGGGGTCTCTTTTAGAACCCTGTAGACGAGGCTGCCCTCAAACTCACAGAGATTCACCTGCCTCTGCCTCCTGAGTTCTGGGATTAATGGTATGTTTCACTACTGCCCAGCTTCCAATTTGATTCTTAATTAGTATTAGCGATAACAGGACCTTTGGAAGAGAGAAAGGTGCCTTACTTTTCAGTGATAGGAAGTTCTTCTTAAAACAAAAAAAGTAATTGTTAGTATCTTCTTTTTATTCCCCTATTTCATTGAAAGAGATTACATTATCTCTAAAATAACATGAAATAAAAAGCCAGGTTGGTAAACAAAGATCTGAAAATCTGTATTCATTGTTTTGAGTGATGGACCATGGCATGTACAAAGGATTTTAACTTTTGTTTAATGGGAATGCCAGTTTTCCTGGCTGTGCCTTGGAGAGGCATAAGCGGTTTAAATTGTTGAGATCAAGAATGCAATCATACCTGGGGATATCTGGAACTCGGGGCCAAATGATAAAGGACACTGGCTAGCCACAAAACAATTTTGAATTCCAGTCCTTGTGTTCTACAGAGTTTTGGAATTTTGTGGATGTTATCTCTTCAGAGTATCCTTAGTTATCTCAGCAAGGATGGTGCTGAGGATGAACTAAAATGAGGTACATTTTCAAAGTCCTGAGCCTGGCACATGGCCTGGTGAGTGATTGGTAATACATACTACCAGGGTTGAGATTGTGAATTCCATTCTCCTGAGCCAACTTTGAGAGTTCAATCCAAACAAAACATCCCAAGATTGGGATGGAGATTTAGTTTCTTCCCAGGGGTTTATATGCCACTAGAGACACCAACAGCCTTAGCTAGTCCCTTTAACAAACTCAGATCAGTGTTCTGCCCACTCCTCAAACTTCCGATGATTGATCCCTTTTAAAAAGATGATCCATGTGCTCAGAGCTGCCTGGAGAAAGCAGGACAGCTGAGAGGAATGTGGTTCCAGTAATAGGGATTTCCTGGATGGCTGACTCTAGCCAGAGCCTGTGGAACAATGGCTGTGAGAACATGAGGGCTGCTTTCACTACTGTCTGCTTCTCTGTCTTAGCTCGCGGTGAAATGAGAACAGATATTGTAGTGCCCGTGCCTCTATAGGTTGGTATGCGAGTCTCAGACAAGGGCCGGGAGATTTAGAAACACACATACACAGACAGACAGAGACATTGGAACATGGGTCACCCTTGATACAAGAATGCCAATTTTATTGTGCTCAGGGGCAGCTTGTATAAGGCTCTGGCCACGCCCCAGCTCTCAGGATCTTTCAGTCGCAGGCCCACCAGAAACCACTCTCCTGTCATCAAGCTCTAGTGCTCAGAGCAGCTGCAGGCACAGCTAAGCAAGTTGTTTTGCTCAGTTCACTCCAGCAGTCAAAGGGTCTGTGGCAGGCAAAGAAAGTCAAGGAGCCAGGGGTCTGCAGCCCTCAACAGGTATGAATTGATAGCTTCAGTTCCTAGTGTGGGATTTTAACTCTGCATTTTTGTGCCTACAGTGAAGAGTTTACTCACAAAAACTGACGTTCTAAATACAGCCTTGTAAAAGGAAGGCCCACTTGTTTATCCTGCTGCCTAGTTCCTGGCCACCCTGCTAGCATAGCCCCGAAATAACCACACAGACAGACACTATACTCATTAAATCACTGCTTGGCCTATTAGCTCTAGCATCTTATTGGCTAACTCTTACATCTTAATTTAACCATTTTTAGTAATCTGTGTATCACCAGTAAGGCAGTGGCTTACCGGGAATTATTCGGCATGTCTGACTCTGGCAGCTCTATGGTGTCTCTCTGTCTCCATCCTTCTTTCTCCCAGCACTCAGTTTTGTCTTCCCTGCCTACCTATGTTCTGCCCTATCATCATGCCAAGGCAGTTTCTTTATTCATTAATGGCAATGACAGCACACAGAGGGGATTCCCACATCACAGCTTATTAATTTATTTCCAATTTGCTTATTTTTTTAATTTGCATGCTTTATTTACACACATATATAAAATTAATATTCAAAAGAAAAATGGGCAAACAAAACAGTTTTCTACATTTTTCATGGTTAGCCCTGGTAGTAATATACTAGACCATCCTGGCCTACGTAAGTCCTCTTTTTAAAAAAAAGAAAAAGAAAATACTTACAGAAAACATAAATTTTTACAATTTATGAGGGGGGTAAAGATTTGGAAAGAGTAATGCATATGCCTCCAGGCA
>NW_026067899.1:7274176-7347264 GCF_014885135.2 Alexandromys fortis
ATATATGCACATACATTTATACTCTGAATATTGTGGAAATATACATATACTTCTATAATATACACACAGAAACATGAAGATATATCATTATTTAACAAAAAGCTATGAAATAACCAGGTCTTAGAAAGCCTAGAATTTATTTGGAAATATTATAATTCTTTTACAAAACAATATACTAGAGACAGCATGAGGGTGAGTTTGAATAATTCTGGAATTTTCCATAAGACACCTTGCTACCATTGAAGACCCTTGTTAATCAGGAGCAAAAGCTATTCTTCCAGCTTGCCTCTCTCTTCCTTTTTATTCTTTGCATTTAAAAAAAAACACAGTTTTATTGCGGGATAATACAGCAAGAAGATTCATTGTAAGGGTTACCTAACAACGTTGGTGGTGTTGATGAATAGTTGCAATTAATACATTCCCTTAATTAGTCTGATACCCAGAAGATGCACCTGGCAGGTCATTTTAATACTACAATTGATTTATAGCTGCTAGAAATGATTTTACCGGCTATCTTCAGAGAGTACAATTAGAGTAGATTTCATTTTTTTATGCATTTTCACTGAGGAATAAACATAAAAGGTCTATGTAATTCAGAACAAAGCAGCTATAATGTACTAATGGTTTATGGATTTTATTAATATTCAGCTAACATTAGAGGCAATTTTAGGAGTGAGCAACCTATTTTCTTTATGAAGTATTCAGTTTTTTAGTATCTGAGTGCTTTGTTTAAAAAAATAAACCTGGATATAATCTCATGAGTGGCTTCTATTTTTTTTTTCAAGAAAAATATAAAATATAAATTTTAGATGCCATTTACTAATAGCATATACAGGCACTCACATATGCTATATTTGCTTTATAAATACATATAACATTACAAATAAGTCATTAGGCATTCGTGTGCCTTAAATCATGCTTCCATTAATATAATTGTTGAGCTAATGGGTGAACTCTGTTAGTAATGGAGGGAGCTGATTTTTGGTAACAGAATATTTTAAGTACCTGATTATATATCTGGCTTTCATTTTGTTTATCTACGATATTAATTTTACTAATCGGGAATCTTTGTTCTTCTCTTAGCATTCATATCATGGGACCAATTTGTTTGTTTAGCTTAAGGTATTAGGACAATGAGAAATCAGTGCCACAGACAAAGCCTGGAGTTCACTGAAAAGTATTAATGGCTAAATACATCATTTCTACAATTAATTTAAACTCTACTTAAAAAACAGTGTGCAATGACTTTCTAAGAATCAGTGATGAAAGAAATAAAGCAGGAATTCATTTAAAATACATCCTATAGCTATATATAGATCATTACTTGTAATGAAGTAAGTTAAAAGTGTGGTGGATTCATGAGAGATGAACAAATGATTTCTCTCAATGTGTAATCACATAGTCATTTGGAGAAAAAAAAAAGAGAATTCACCTACTGGTTCACAAAGGAAAATCAGAAGCTGTTAAATCATAGGGAGGAAAGTTGAGGGGACCGTAAAAGGATCCATAGTAGCATTAAGTGTTTCAGGTTTTGACCTGAAGTTGACATCTTGGTCCAAGCCATCCAGAACTACTCAGTATCTCTAATGTCCAAGAATCTCTTCTTTGCAGGAATTAAGACCTTTAGAATTCCCATCAGCGCTTCTCATTTTGCTTTATTTCGGTACCTCATAGGTAGGTAAAATCATCTAGTCTTTCTTTCAGGCTTCTTCACACCACACATTTCCAAGAAGCTGAGCAACGATAAGAATTGAAGTTCAGGGTCAGGGATTGCTATTCTTTAAGAGACTCTGTCCACATAGAAGATAGTTTATACAACCTTCGAGCACATTTTGTTAGAATCAAACTTATTGGATGCCATTTTAGAGATAGAGATTAATTCAAAATTAGAGTTCAATTTGTCTAGACCCATTAAGGCAAAACAACCCATAGAAATGCTTAAGGTCTCTGAGTCTATACATTTTGCAAATTATAAGAAGTATAAAAATTGGTGTCAGTTACCAACCAATACAATAACCCACAGTTGTTTTAATATGCTCTAGAGCAGTGATTCTCAATCTGTGGCTCAGGCCCCTTTGGTTGTCACATATCAGATATCCTG
This sequence comes from Alexandromys fortis, assembly GCF_014885135.2. Taxonomy (NCBI): domain Eukaryota; kingdom Metazoa; phylum Chordata; class Mammalia; order Rodentia; family Cricetidae; genus Alexandromys; species Alexandromys fortis. The sequence continues at coordinate 7,276,278 of NW_026067899.1, forward strand.
CATATTAGATGTTTATATATGATTCATAACAGTAGCAAAATTACCGTAAGAAGTAGCAAGAAAATAATTTTATTTATTTTATTTATGTGAGGAACTGGATTAAAGGGCCACAGTATTAGGAAGGTTGAGAACCACTCAATGTGTGGTAGAATGTGTTAACACCTAAAGGATGCTGCCTGATGGAAACTCTGAAGACTTGGGCATTTCTTCGCAGTCATTCTGACCTAACAGCTCAAGAATGAAGATACCTGTTGCCTCCAAGTGATACTCAAGGCATTGCCACTTCTAAATTATTACCATGATGGGAATGTCAAGGGAGCATTTTACCGAACTCCCCCCCACTCTAGGGAGGAGAATATGTAATTATAAAGGCTTAGAGAGCAGAGCTAGTTCTGAAACCAATTGATGATGCTTAGACATAATCATCTGCCTCAGGGAATACCATCCTACATTGCTAGGTAGTTTTTGTTTATTTCTATTCTTGGCCAGTGAACATTTGCAAATGAACTTCTTTCCTGTTTGCTTTCATTTGTTATGTTTTATAAATTATATTCTGCTTTGGTTTTTATGCAGTAGGAATTTTAGTGCTGACCAGGATCATTGACAGCCATCTGTGCCTGGCCCCAGGCATGGACTCCCCCAGGAAATGTCTACACACCTGTTTGAAGCACAGTTTTAAGCTCCTAATATCATTTGACAACTTTTCATTAAATCAAAGAGCAGTAAAAAGTTAGCTTTGAATCCAGCTTGAGAGTGGTTTTTCTTATAATTTACCAGGCAGCTCTTCTTTTACAATGTATGTAATATTCACTATGGAAACAAATCTCATTCACTACATTCTGTTTTCCATTTCTGGTTTAAACCATTAAACTCTTCATTAAGAGTCAGCTGTCCTTGCTGCTGCTTCTCCTTCTTATGAAAACATCATTGTTACTTCTCTCTGCATTGTGTCTAAATATATGACAAAATCAATGTAAAGGTGGAAGGAAGTATTTAAGTGCGCAGTTTGAAGGGATTTCAATACTAGGTAGAGAGCAGCATTGTGGTGGTAAGTGATCTGGTTGAAGCTTGTACACATCATGACTGTGGATCAGGAAATAAGGAATGAAATGAAAAATAAAACAGGCTACAGCCCTGAAGGACTCAACTTGAGTGTTCGATTTGCCTCACTCACTTGGTTCCTACAGCTTCCAAAATCCATGCCAAGAGCCCCAGAACAGGTGTTCAAGCTTGAGTCTGTTGAAGATATTTCATGTTCAGGCTATAACACTTGCCATATTGACCTCATGTTTCTCATAATGTCAAATTCCTTCAGTCCAACTTTGACAGTCCCCCAAAATCTTTACAGTCCTGACATTGGTGAAAAGCCCAAAGTCGTTTCTGAGACCAGAGGCAAACTCTTCTGAACAATTGGGAAGAATGTTACCAAGGTCCTATCCTAATTAACAGAGACAGTTTTCCAATTCTAAAATGGAGGAAAAGAAGGATGTGGAGGAGAAATCAGAGCCAAGAGGGACTGGAACTCAGCAGGGCCAATATTAAAGTACTCATTCTTTATCCAGCACCTGGAGCATGTAGCGGCATGGTGAAGCTTGGGCAGCTCAACCCATAGAGTCCACATGGACTCTCTCTTAGGACAGTTCCACTCAAATTTCTGTAGCTTTCCTCAACAGCCATTCACATTTCTGGTATTGCAGACATCTGGGAGTCTCCACTGCAGTTTAGGCGACATTCCCCTCCCCCCACCCAGTGCAAGATCCCTGGGCTCTTAGGACTCTGTGCAGCCTCTGGAGCAGATTCCTAACACTTTGCTACAACACAGACAGGCTTCATTAGTTTCTACCTGTTACTCTGGTATAAGTGGCTATAGTGCAATCTTTGTTGCAAATGTTCTCTCTTATACATGCCTGCAAATTAGCGCCATATCAGATGATAGCATCTTCTGCTGATAACTCTAGATATAGCCGTACATTCATGGACCACTGCTGCAGCTTCCTTTGAATGCCTGAGCAGCTGACCCAGGAGAAGCACTTGCCCAGAATCATCACTTGAGATTTGGTGCTCCCAGGTGCCCAGGGCGATGTCCCCAGTTAGTTCCTGGGGCAGCTGAGGACAGAGAACCTGAAATGACCCTATCCTATAGCCATACTGATGAATATCTTGCATATCACCATAGAACCTTCATCTGGAGATGGATGGAGATAGAGACAGAGACCCACACTGGAGCATCGGACTGAGCTCCCAATGTCCCAAGGAGGAGCAGAAGGAGGGAAGATATGAGCAAAGAAGTCAGGACCACGAGGGGTGCACCCACCCACGGAGACAGTGGGGCTGATCTATTGTGAGCTCACCAAAGCCAGCTGGACTGCGACTGAAAAAGCATGGGATAAAACCGGACTCTCTGAATATGGCGGACAATGAGGGCTGCTGAGAAGCCAAGGACAATGACACTGGGTTTTGATCCTACTTCATGTTCTGGCTTTGGGGGAGCCTAGCCAGTTTGGATGTCCACCTTCCTAGACCAGGATGGAGCGGGGAGGACTTTGGACTTTCCACAGGGCAGGGAACCCTGACTGCCCCTCAGACTGGAGAGGGAGGGGGAGAGGAGAGGGAGGAGGGGGTAAAAGGGAGACGGGGAGGGAAATGGGAGGCGGGGAGGAGGCAAAAATCTTTTTTTTTCAATAAAAAATTATAAAAAAAAAATCAGATATTTACCTGGAACCAGAGGTGAGTGGGGGTCTACTCATCAAGGCCCCCTTTCCGTTGTTTCTGTAGTTTTTATTTAATAGAGGCAGTATTTAATAATTGCAGAGTCTTTACTCGTGCCCTCCTTGTCTTAGGGCTACTATTGCTATGATGAAACACCACGACCAAAGCAACTTGGGGAGGACAGGGTTTATTCAGCTCATGCCTCCACATCACAGCTCATCAAGGGATGTCAAGACAGGAACTCAAAACAGGGCAGGAACAGGATGCAGAGATCATGGAGGGATGCTGCTTACTGGCTTGCTCATTGTGGCTTGCTCAGCCTATTTTCTTAAAGTACATAATGCCATTAGCCTAGGGGTAGCCCCAACTACAATGGCCTGCTCCCATCAACCAACACTAATTAAGAAAATGCTTGTTAAGCTTGCCTACGGTCAGACCTTATGGAGGCACTGTCTTAACTGAAGTTCCCGCCTCTCAACTGACTTTAGCTTATGTCAGCTTTGCAGATGACCCAGCACAGACCTGTTACATCCTTACTAAACTCTGTGTTCTTCACATAATTTTGCACTGCTTTTTATTCTAAACTCTCACTGTCAACCTGGGCTTAAAACAGCACCCACTAATAACCATGCCACAACCTGTCCACAATGCTGTCTTGAAGTTTACTTCACCAGATAAATTAGTCCATCACCTTTGAATTCATTCCCGCTGCAGCTTTCAGAACCCAGGGGAAAAAAAAATAGCCACGTTCTTTTTTCTGAAATGTGTCACAAATGGCTTCTAGACAAAAATAAACAAACAAACAGATAAATAAATATAAATTACCAAGTCTTTCTTCCCCCTCAGAAACTGCAAGAGTTCAGTCTTTTTTTAAATTTATTTATTTCTTTATTAATTAATTAAAGATTTCTGTCTCTTCCCCACCGCCGCCTCCCCTTTCCCTCCCCCTCCCCCAAACAAGTCCCCCTCCCTCGTCAGCCCAAAGAGCAGTCTGGGTTCCCTGCCCTGTGGGAAGTCCAAGGACCACTCACCTCCATCCAGGTCTAGTAAGGTGAGCATCCAAACTGCCTAGGCTCCCACAAAACCAATAGGTGCAGTAGGATCAAAAACCCATTGCCATTGTTCTTGGGGTCTCAGTAGTCCTAATTGTCCGCTATGTTCAGCGAGACCGTTCAGAGTTCAGTCTTTATTGCACACATGACCGTCAGCATTCTGGCCTTCCAAGTTCCTGACAGAACAGCCCATCAAAGTTGTAACAGAACTCTAAGGCTTCTTCAGGCTACAGCCCCAAACTCTTCCTTATCCATTCTATAAACCAAAGGGCCAGGAATGACACGGTCAGGATTATTGCATCCATACTCCTTATCCTCTGGTATCATTCTTCTGTGCAGTTAATTTTCTTGTCAATGTAACAAAAATATCTTATAGAAACAACTTAAGGGGAAAAAGAATTATTTCTGGCCCCAGGTTTCAGGGAATTTCCGTTCACCAAGGTGAAGAAGGCATGATGAAGTTTCCCTTTTGGGTAATCTCATGTGGCAGAGTTCCATGACTTGTAACTAGATGCAGATGCAGAATCAGGACTGCTCTGCAGCCTTCCAATTCCTGCTCCTAGTGATAAACTCCCATCAGCAAGGCTTCACCATGTCCCAAAACAATGCCATGTCTGGGGACCAGGTATTCAAATGTATCTATGTGTGGACTAAGGAGCAGGGATGCCAGAATCAATCCGTGCAGATGATAAAAAAAAAAAAAAATAATGAAAATGAAAACACGTGATCAATATGTGGTTTGTATATGCTTTCCACAAGTAGCAAATCAGTCATGATCACTTTCAAGAAAGTAGGCAGATGTTTTCTTTTTTTTTTCAGTGAGTAATCAGATCTTTATTAATTCTTTCATATGTATACATATATGTATATATATATATATACATATACCACACACACACACACACACAGAGCTTTTTAGACAGAGTTTCATATACCCAGGCAAACCTTGTAGCTGAGGCTGGCTTTGAACTCCTATCCTCATTTCTCTACCCATCCAACTGCAGGGTTTACAGGTGCGCTACCATGTCTACCTCAATTCTCTTCTCTCAAATCTTGCTGTTCTGTACTGGTCCCACACCACATGTCTACAAATGTCATTTCTTACATGCCCTGTTCTGCCATAAGCCTCAGCATCTCCCTGAAAAGGAGAACTATCTCCCTGGTACCCGCTAGCCTTTTCTGTACCCCATCTCATGGTCCACATTCACTCACTGACACGGTGTTTTCTTACTCTTTCAAAAAGGTGTTCCCTGACCCAGATCCCTAGGGGCTACACCCAACCAAAGCCCAGTGTGGTGGTTTAACTGCAGTGCTCTTGATAGGCTTAGGCATTTCTGTGCTTGGCCAGCAGCTGGAAATGCCTTTGGGGAGGATTAGGAAAGTGTCTTTGTTGGAGAACGCACATCGCACATCACTGAGCTTGGGCTTTGAGGTTTTAAAGTCTTATGCCATTCTAACTCGTTGTTCAAAAGGGGAGCTCTCAGCACTCCACTTATTGGTGTGCCTTCGATCTGCCATCATGGCCTCTAAACTTCTGGAACTGTAAGGCAAAATAAACTGTTCCTTCTGTAAGTTACCTTGGCTGTAAAGTTTGGATCACAGTGATAGAGAGCTAATTAAAAACAGTATGCATCTGGCTGTGGCATGGATTAGTGTGGGACTTAGACGAATCCCAGACTCTGGGACCAGGGTCATCCTGATGGCTTGGGAGTTTGTAGGAGATTGAAATTCCAATCTCATCTCTAACTTCTGAATCAGAAACTGCATTGGCACAAGATCCAAGAGTTATCTGTGCACTCATTAAAGTTTGAAAGGACTCGTGCATGCCCCTGGACCATTGCCCCAAATGTTGCATTAGGAACGAATATGCTGAAATAGTTGTGGAGAATGTAGTTGTTTGTGGCACTTGTTCTATTGGGCTCACAATAAAGAATTTTAAGTTAGGACACTGCACCCCCCACCCCAAGTCCCTTTGTCTGTTTGTCAAGTGCCTAGTTGAATGGAGCAATATAATAAAATGACCCTTTAATTCAGTCTTATTGATCACTTGCTTCCTTGAATATTCAAATCTTATATATTTAAATCTGCATTAAATAAGCTGAATCATGAGTTTCTGCTTCAGTTTGAAAAGACGATCCAGTAGTACCCACACCTTAGCTTTCTTTGCCTTTCAGATTTCTGGATGACTAAATAGCTATCTTTAATAACTAGAATCCAAAAATGACTTCAATTAATTTTTAAAATGTAGGGACGACATTGTTTTGAGAAATTAAGCCAATTGCTAATTATGGTGTTCAACCCAGATTCTGGATTAGATAGTTTGCCTTCTTCTCATCTCTATAACCAACTTTTTTCTGTAGCAAAGTATGTGTCAGCTTTATGTTCAGAAAATCATATTTTTCGAGGTATAATGCATAGATTCTTGTTCATACATTTAAATGAAACTATAAAAAAACTGTTAAAACATCCCAAAGTATCTTAAAATATTCTACGTACCTTTCTGTATTATTAAATTTTGTTTTATCGTGAATATGATTTTTGTAGAAGGGTTGCCACAGGGCTTTGTTAAATGTTCACAAGCGTTTCAGGAGTATCATTGGATGGGTGAGGAACCTGTGTTGACCCAAAAGCAGTTCTCACTTCAAGGGGGAATAAGAGGTTTTTTTTTTTTTTTTTTTTTCCTAGAGCCAAATGTGAACACTCATGGCCCTACAACATAGATTCATGTTTTTCTCAAATATTATGTTTCACTGTAGAAGTAACTACATATGCTTTTTATTACTAGGCTAACAAAGAAAACCCTAAATCCAAGTAATCCCCAAATATGCTGTCCGATGCCACGGATAGGCAGGTCAATGCAAAGCAGGGGGCACCTCCTATGCCTTCCAAAGGCTATCTGATGGCGTTCTTCTTAGTTTTTGGTTTGATGAAAGCTAGTGCTGTGTTAAGGATATGTTGATGGGTATTGATATTCACACAGATGTTAGGTCCGACATAGGTACGAACAATGTATGGCTTTGAAAGGGACAGGAAATAGACCAAGATAATTTGGTTCTGGTATATTGCATTGGTCTTGAGGTCCAGTTACTTGGCCTTATAGAATCTTTAACAATGGTACTACAGCTCTTTCTCTCTCTCCCTCTCTTCTTGGGAGTACCTGTAATTTGCATTTTGAGATGCAGTCATCCACAGCAATTGTTTCTAGTGGTTAATTTGTATCTCTGCAATCAAGTCAAATTAATAAATTATAACAGTCTTCAACATTGCCCTCCATCCAACACACTGGCATTTTGTATAAGAATCATTTAACTAAAGTTTTTGAAGACTTAAATGTATTGTTTTTTTATATAATTCCAAAGATAAGGTTACTTGAGTATTAAAGGCATCTATAAATGTCTTTAGCATTTGATGGGACCAGTTGTTTTTTTCGTTGAATAGCTCAGTTTTTACTAAAACATAGAGACCATAAAATTAAGAGGCTTTAAATATTTTTAAGTTTGGATTCTTAATAAATTTTATTCTTGGTGACAGAATAAAGACAATAAAGCCCTGCTTGCTTGAGATGGGATAGTTCAGAAGCCTTTGACTCTTTAGAAGTGTCTGGAAGATTCTGTGTTTAGAAGTCAACCTGAAAACCATATGTCTTTGCAATCACAGAACAATCTGAAATACATTGTGCAATATATATTTTTCTCACAGTACAGCATATCCCAGTAAAATACCACCTTCATATAATATATTCATATTTATCATCTTTTGTGGTTTTCTCTGTTGCATTTAGAGGTCGTTACTCATATTATTAACAAAGTAAAAAAAAAAAAAGACACTCAATGGCCTGCCCATGTGCCTGTCAACAGTGAAGGCCTAACCCAGGCTTTGACCCTTAGCTAAGAGAGCGCAAACCTCAAGTACTTTCTATTCAACAGAGCTATACACATTAGCACAAATAGCTGACAAGTTGGATTCCATTGTTAAGTAAAGAGACAATATTGTATGATGATCAAGAGGTCAAGCCCTTGACATTGTGTGTTCAAAACCTGCCTCTGCCACTTATTGGATTGGACCACTCGAGCTCTCTGCTGGTTCTTGGTAAATGTGGCTGTTTTAAGTCCACCCCATAAGATTAGTTTGGAGTTCCAAAGAGTAGCTGTGGGAAAAACAGCCACAAGAGACCTCACAAAAGCAAGTGATCAGTAAATGCAAACTATCTATTGAGTTCACATTAAACCTAAAGTGCTATAGGAATTTCAGGTGCACTACTAATTTCTATAAACACCACCAGGAAACATGTTCCAAGGTTCCATTTCTGTAGAAGAAGAAACCAAAACCCAGCAAATACAAGGAATATGTAAGGATAAGTTATGAATTTGAGATTTTTAACTCAACTCTCACAGTTTGAAGCCATTCCTCTCGACTATATTTCCATCAACATCATAGCTTATGGTTGATAAGAATGGAGAATTTTAATGAATTATTCTCTCAAATTGCAGGTAAATAATGAGGATTCTTGGGGGGCTAGTGAATCTAATCCCTCTGGCCACTTTAAATGTACATTCTCATTTCAAAAACATGTATGTGGGTGCATGTTATTTCTGTGTTAGGGTGTGAGGACACATGTTTATGTGTGTCTGTGGAGACTGGAGGAGGACCGTGAGTGCTTCCGTCAATCACGTGTCACCTTTGTTTTTGTGCTTGTTTTGTTTTTGTTGTTTTGAGACAGTGTCTCTTCCTGAGCCTGGAGCTTGCTGGTGGGAAGGAGTAGCCAATGATTTAGTTCCTGTGGGCTGTTGTGTTCTGTCTCTCCAGAGCTGAGATCACAGATGTGTACTATTGTGTTTGGATTTCCACACGTGCACCAGGCAGGAGAGTCCGTTCTCCATGCTTGTCTGACAAAATCTCTATTTGCTGAGCTCCTTGCCAGGCCGTCATTTGGTTTATAATACTCTATAAAATAATAGGTTAAAAAATTATCCTGTTAGACTAAAACGTTACTAAAAATTAGTTTATGAAATAAAAATCAGAAGTAGTGTCTCTTTTCATGGAAAGTTAAATATGTAAAAATGTAAACCTGGGTAGAAATTGTATGGGTGTCTTTAGGAATTGATCCTAATATGTTTATATTTAATAGACTTAGGATTTCATTACTTCAGTTACTTCTTTTCTTCTGAGACATTCTGTATAATAGCTATCGGTATTTAGAACAGCTATTGTGAATAACTGGCATTTTCTTGCCATAACACTGAAACTGATCATTATTTGCTTCTAATTAATGTAGGACATCTTGGGGTGTCTGAGTTCACTGGAGCCTTTATTGGTTCTTGGTGAGCTTAGAGAGGGAGCAGAGGGTCCTGCAAACCTTGACATCCACCAACGCTGCTCTGAACTAGGAGTTCTTCAGTTCTTGTCTCAAAATAAAATTCAATGATCATAAAGGCTGTTTTAGAAAGAAGTTTATTATAGGTTTAAAAGAAAGAGGGCAGAGCTCCTGCATAGCAGGGCAGTGCCCAGGATGCACAGCATTGGGGTACCAGTCTGGAGGATTTTTAACAGGCTATGACAGAAATTGGGATGAAGAGTGGGGAAGGGAAGTATCTGGTGTCCAGGGGCCAGGGGCCTCTTTTCAGGGCCTCAGATGTAGCTTTCTGACAAGAGTAAGAGATAACAGGAGAACAAGAATTAGAACTCTGCTGTCATTCCAGGTGTTGAGCAAAGATATTCATGGAATTGTTGCTTTGGGGTTCCTACCCCTCACAAGCAGTGTCTATATGCTGTTTTCATCACAGTGGTGTTCCTTGAATAATTATCCCCCATGTATGGCCACAGAATTCTATCTGCTAACCATAAAATGTCTTTTCTTTTTAAGTATGTAAAACCACTTTAAAGATACACCAGAAAAAAGCTAATGTTTTTATTATAAGAAGCAACAAAGAGATTGACATAAAAACATAAAAGCTTCATGGCTTGGAATTGGCAAACTGTGTCATGGTAAATCAATACCAGCCAACTTAGCTACAACCCAGAAGAGCTATGACTTCCCAGGAGTGGCCCCTAGGCTCTGTGAGTTAAATCAAGGAACTGGATCTAGTTACAACTAATTGTCGCCTATCAAAAAGTAGATGTTATTCCGTCTTATACTGAAACTTGCTACTACTTAGCCAAGTGGCCCAAACTTTAATAGAGAAAACAACTGGCCTACACTTTCACCAAGAAGTTGTCCTTTTCATTTGGGATTGAGGCATGTTTCCTTTATTGCAAAGGGCAGTTCATATTGAGGCTGTCATTTATATTGATGTTCTTTTTTCAAAATGACACCTCCATGTAATTTTTTTCTGCAGAAAAATTGGACTTCAGTGTTCAGGGTCATTGGTAAGAGATCTTTCACTGATTCAAAATTCATTTAAAATTTTTTAGGAAGAAGGGGGAAAAGTAAACAACAAAAACAGCTCAGGAAAAGGAATATGTTCTCAACATGGAAAACTCGGTATGGTTTAAATGGGCTCACCGAACAGAAAACACTTTTTTTTTCCTTTCTTTTTTCCATTGGCAATTTAATAACAGCACATGGGGAGACTTTTCCATAGAATTTTGTGAGCACTTACAATTACCATAGAACCGAGTGCAGTTTATTTGCTCCCCTCAAAAGCAGAGATGATTTTTATTGACCAATCTTTGATCTGAGAGATTAAAGAAAATACTGCATGAACAGCAAGAAGGATAACACCCCGGGGGTCAATAGGCATCACTCGTATCGGAAATGAAAGGGAATCACTTCATTGGGAGAAGGAGTAATTTAGCATTCTTTCTGGGAACTCGAGACTCCTCTTTCTTTCTTTCTTTCTTTCTTTCTTTCTTTCTTTCTTTCTTTCTTTCTTTCTTTCTTCATCCTTATTGTTGTTTTTGGGAAAAGAATCAACTATGAGTAGGTTTCCTGTGACTTAATCCCATGGCCACATGTGAGGTCATTTGGAGGGCACTGTGCTCACCAACATAATTCTGTAAGAAGCTTTTTAGCCGAAATGGTCTGGCTGTCCCATTCACACTCCCTTGATTGAAATGTTCCTGGCAGACTTTTGGAATGCAGTTGAAAGGCTTAGTGACTCAATATTTTAACAGTGAATACATTTCCAATCTCATAGAAAGTTGCCACTAACTACAGCAGAGGTTACATCTCTCAGCTTTCCCCTGAAATTGTGAATGAAGTGGAATTCCAGTTTAGCTGAGTGAGGGGAAATCAGAATATGATCAATTCACACTGCCATTTTTTGCCATTTTAATGCACTTTTCCTCACTGGAAAACTATTCGGCCTGCCATCTTTGAAATGATCGTCTGTCAGAGTAGTTACCTTCTTTGCCCTTATTTTCATAAAGAGAAGGATGCGTTCCCTTTTATTTTTACTATGTGCCAGGGAATGAGAGTTGGATATGTAACATCTGACATGATTGTGGCTGGGGATAATGCCGAATGTTCACCGCTTACAGAATATTTACCAAGACTCGCGAGGCCCGACAAAAATGTTCAAGCTGTGCCTTTTCATTCATCTCAGAGACTACCAAAGAAATGACTAGTTGTATCTCATTCAATTTGCTAAAGTCCTGTGTAAGGGTTGGGCAATTTATTTTGAATTTGTGTTGAGTTATTTGTAGCAAAGTTCTTATTTGCAAATTGAAAAAAGCCTATTTCTTCTCTCCCGGAAAAAAAAAAATTGGATATGAAAATACTCTCATCCTAATGTCAGCCACTTCCACCTATGTCCATCCCATTCTTGTCTTCTAGGAGTCTAAAGGAGACTTAGCATAGCAATTACATCAACAACCGGAAAGTTTAGAATGACTTCCCACCTTCTCATCTCAAGGCACCAATCCACATTCCTCCGCAGAGGCCTACAAGGAGATTCTGTATGCCATTCCCACTCCGCCTCGGATCATTTTATTCTACCCTAAGATTAGCATAATAATAAACATGCTTCTCCTCTGCAGAGGGTAAAATCACATTTTCATAATATTTTCAGGGGTGCTGTTGCCTGCTGACGTGGTGGGTTGTGAGTTCTTGCTTTATAGCATCCTCGATTTTACTCCTATTAATCTAAGTCGCCCTAATGCCATTCACTATTCGGTTTCTGGGACACACCCACTGGAGCACGGTTGTCTTGCAGTCTCCTTCCCGGAGCTCTCCCATTGGCTGCAATGAAGAAGTTTGTGTAAAGCAGTGCTCTGCTAAACATTATTCTTTTGCTAAAGTTGATTACTGTTTCAGAATGAACGCTAATGTGAAATGTGAAATAATCCAGGGGACTGAAGTTTCCTCTGAACTAAGCATCGATTTGTCCTTGACCTGATGCAGTTAATTCAACTCCTTCCAGATGGAAAAAATTTAGGAAGTTTATGTATTGAAGAGGAAACCTGAGCAACATTTTATAAAAGTGACAGAAGATTTTCATTCCCTTCCCCCTTTCCCTCTTCTCCCTCCCATATCTCTCCCTGTATTAGATGTGCAAGAATATTTAGATGTTTTTGTGAATGGCTGTTTATGTGTATACAGACGTGTGTGTGTGTGTGTGTGTGTGTGTGTGTGTGCATGCATTTGGAGGCCAGAGGTCAATTTTCAGTATCATTCAAGTGTCTTCCACCTTGATTCTCTCTTTCTCTCTCTCTCCATGCATGCTTGTGTTGTGTGGTGTACATACATATGTGTATGGGTATTCATTCATACATGTGCATGTGGAATCCAGAGAATGACGTCATGTGTCTTGCTCCATTGCTTTCTGTCTTAGTGCCTAGAAACAAGGTCTCTCACAGAAAGCAAAACTGTTGTAGCTAGGATGGCAGAACAGAGAGCTTCCTGGATCTGCTATTTCTGTTCTTCCATTCTTTTTCTTTCTTTCTTTCTTTATTATTACTTAAAAAATACCAATACAAATTCCCACTCCCTCCCTTCCTCCTAGTTTCCTCCCTCTCCCTCCACAGACCCCCTTCTGAGTGCTGGTAAGCTAAAGAAAAGCAATATAGCAACTAAAAACTACAAGAGAATGGCTGATGCCTTTTGGGGCCTTGCTGTGTAAGTGAATTTTCCTTAACTTAAAATATCATTTGATCTTTAAGAAAGTGTTTGATCATAAGACTAGGAAAATTAATATAATAGGATATGAATGTACCGATTTTATGTAAACTATATAGTTATTAAACAAGCTAAGAAAGAAATAATTAAGTAATTAAGTGCCTCGAAAGATAAATATTCAACCTCATTTGGAAACAAATTAGATTCAAAACACATATAATTATAGAATATGCATGTGATGTTGGAAACATAGCATCAAAGATGGCTTCCAACAATAGATTTATAATTTATGTTTTTATTTTATTAATTCATTCATTGTTCTGATGTTCACATTTTCACTTTTTCGGATATTCTATGCATAAAAGGAAGGGACTGGATAAAGTAGCATTAGGTTTGGGTGGTAGTTACTAGTATTCTAAAAAAGGCCAAATGGACTGATTTTATATATTCATGCATGTATATTGATTGCTTAAAACCCACACCCAGTTATTTACATTGGATTTTAGTTAGGGACCTAAAAGCATAAGAGAGCATCTTCTAGAAATGGATTTCCAGCACCTTTTCTGCCCACAGGTATTGTGACGGGTATAGGTTCATATCTGTGTTCTGCTCCTTAGTAGCTGTTGAGATATCTTTCTGGATATCTAGTCTTTTTCTGTTACCCTTGTGATCTCCTGAGTAAATTGGGAGCATGGGGACCTTGAGAGAGGGTTGAAGTGAGGGAAGAGGCAGGGAGGGGAGCAGAGAAAAATGTAGAGCTCAATAAAAATCAATAAAAAAAGATATCTTTCTGATTGTCTATTTTCTTTCCTAGGAGTCAAGTCCAAGTCCTCCCACACGCTAGACAAATTTTCTACTGCTAGGCTATGCCTTCAGGCCAATAGTTGTTAGTATTGAGCAAGCAATTTAGCCCCTTTCCTCCATTACTTTTGTAAGAAATAGAATGGATGCTGCTGCCTAATAGAGATATTATTATTAAGATTAAATGAAATAAGGGATGACTATGCTTACCATACAGACTTTGACAGTACATAGCCATTGTTTTAAATATTGTATTTATAAACTGTAAAGATAGGATAAGGCCTTTGTTGTGCTGAGGTCATGGGACCAGTAGGCCTGGATTGCACTTAGAAAGATTCAAGAGAGGTTAGCAAGTGAAAGAAGGGGGGGAGGGTTCTTCTTTGATAGCTAGGGGCAAAGTCCTGATCCTGTGCAGCTTTATCATGCAGAATCCACCCTGTACCTTGGCTGTCGATGAGAGCTGCGCTATCCAAGTCAGATTCCTCTCTGTTGTCTTTGGCATCCTCATAGAAGTTAAATGCTGTGCTGTTGTGCAGAGGACTCAGAATTGCTTGAAGATCTTTATCTACTTTCCTTTTTTTCAAAGTAAACATTCCACATCATTAGATAAACATTGACAGTCATATTTCTTGATCCACATCCCGTAGGGACTCTTGTAAGGATCCAACCCTCCACCTTAATCTTAGTCTGTACATCCCTTGCTCTAGCATGCTATATTTTAAATTCAAACCTGTATTTTGAGCGAGGTGTTTCTTAACCTTGGCATTTTACAAAGAAAAAGTAAAAAATAAATTGAGTTTTTTTAGAGGTGCAATTGTGGCATTTTCACAAACAGCCAGGTCTCTTTGATAAGAACATAAAAACTACCTTCCTCAGAAGAGTCACACAAACTCCCTGCATTTTACCACATTAGGAAAATGAAAGAAGGTGTTTGTACCTTTCACTGAAATAAGCAACATGAAAAAAAAAAAACCAAAAAACAAACGAGTCCTGTAGTCAACTACAGGACTTTCCCATCTTTGTATCCTATCTTTAAAGTTTATAAATGTAGCTTTCCCATTTATTTCTCTTTAAACTACTTGATTTTCCCATTTTGAGTACAGGTGGTACATAAATACATGAAACAACACATTACAGATATGAAAATACTGCTTTAATACACATATCTTCAGATTATCTCCATTCTCGTACAGATTTTGGCACAAATAGGCATCATGTAGATTATATTTCTTTTAATTTAAGATATATTAAGAAAAAAATCACTTTATTTTTAATGAGAAATTCTGAATTTGTGAAATAATACCCCAGGACATGCAGAGCCTCTAAAAGATGAAGGCTTCCCTTTCATCTGACAGACCCCAGAAATGCATTTTATTCATTTTCTTTGCTTCTGAAAGATCCCAGATCAAGTTAAATTTGCTTGTGGTTAAATCTTACTTTGTGGCTGTAATTCTCTCTTGCTTGTGATAGAACACTTTATGGTATAAATCTCAACAAATCAGTATGTTGGAAACAAAACTATTTTTTAAACTTTCTGATAGGCTAGTGCATAATGACGTGTACGCTAAGGTCATGCAGAGCCAAGGTTTTCTGCACAGAGCACAATGGAGATCTCACAGTAACTACGTGGAGGTATGAGAAACTTCCTAGGTCAAGGGCCAATCTGCCCTTCCCTCACTTCAACCCCCAGCTGTATCTTCTGGACTCCTATGGCACCAGTATTTCTGGCCAACTCCCTGTGCATTCTAGGGTTCTTGCTACTATCTTTGGCTCAATAATTCACCAGGATGGTTCATAGGACATAAACATTATTTAATTGATGATTACACTTTTTATTATAAAGGATGCCAGACGAAGACATATGGAAAGGTATTTAGGAATGCTCAAATATGAGGCCCCCGTGAGCTTAGGAAGTAGCATCATCTGTACACTAGTGTGTGTCACTTACCTGAATAACTACCTAATCTTAATAGTGCAGGGTTTTAATTTGGATTTCTCTATGTAGAGCAAATTGACTAAATCACTGATCATTTTGTTGAATTCAGTCTAGCCTATCCTCTCTCCCCCACAAAGAGACCCAGAGTCTACTAACCCTATTAACAGTTATTGTTTTGTGCATGACCAGCTATCATCTTGAAAGTGTATTTAAAGGCTCACTTAGAGCCGCTTTGTCTCCATAAACCTATATGTGATATCCCAGGTCCATCATGAATAACAAGCACAACCCGTGCCAGGAATTGAAGAACTGAGCCCAGATAAATTCTTTATTATACAATATTTAAAATTGAGAATTGTAGTTTATGTTATATACAATTGATATAATATATTAAACAAAACATTTTGTCAGCCAGCATCCTTTTGTGTTAGTACACCTTTACTGTGCAGTGCAGTTGATATTTTTTCTTTTCTTTTCTTTTTCTTTTTCTTTTTCTCTTTGGTGGCCCGTTACCCAGTTCCCAAATAAATACACAGAGACTTAGTTTTCCTTATGAATGTCTGGCTTTAGCTTGGCTTGATTCTAGCCAGCTTTTCTAACTTAAATTATCCCATTTCTCTTTAACTGTGTTTTGCCTCTAGGCTTTTACCTTTCTACATTCTATATTTCTTTTGTTTCCTTCTTACACCATGGCTGGCTCTGTGGCTGGGTGACTGGCTGCCCCAGAGTCCTCTCCTCCCTTTCTCACTCCTTGCTATCTTCCCTAGATTTCTCCTATTTATTTTCTCTGGCCACCAGCCCCAACTATTTTTCTCTCTTGCCTTCCTCTTGGCCATCCAGCTATTAGAACAATCAGGTGTTTCAGCCAGGTAAAGTAACACAGCTTTACAAAATTAAACAAATGCAGCATAAAAGAATGCAACACATCTTTGCATCATTAAACAAATATTCTACAGCATAAATAAATATAACACATTTTAACAAATATTCCACAAAAATGCTGTCATAATACTCCTGAGAAAATGAACTTAAGAAAGACAGACCTTTTTTTTTTTTTTTTTCAGAGTTTAGAGGTTTCAGTCCATGCTAGTTTGGCTCCATTGCTATTTTTGTCTGTGACAAGGCAGAAACCTCCTGACAGAAGGGCACGGTATAGGAAATTGCTTATTGCAGTCAGGAAACACAGAGGGACAGAAAGAGGGACTCTGGGGTAGGCTTTGTCTTTCAGTGGCATATGCCTAATGGCGTACGTCTTCCAACTGGGATCTGCCTCCCGGAGACCATTCTGCTCTGAATTTACCAGTGGTTTAATCCATCAGTGAGGCATATTCATTTTCCAATCACTCTTCAGTGATGCCACTAATGGAAGACCAAGGCTTCAAAACAAGAAACTTTGGGGACATTATATATCCAAATTTTATATCCAAATCATGTGTTCTTTTAACAGGAAAAATTCAGAGCCATCTTCCTGGGGTAAACCCAATGAGCTTGCTACATTCTGGCAGATGCTGTTACTCCAGGTAGAGAGTGTCCTTTCCCATGCTTCTCTCCTAGAAAACTGCATCCTAACTACACCCTCATGCTTTCTTCAGTCACTCCAGAATTACCTTGTAAGAATTCCTTCCAATTGAACTCACCTGGGTCAACACTTTACTTTTACTGAGTTTTACAATAGTGTGAATTGCTGGTCACATGTGATCATCATAATTTTTCTGTCCCTACATCCTGCAGTCATTTATACACTGGGTTCTCAAAAGTTGGTATTAACAAAATGTTGAGTGTGGAAGCTTAAAGATGACTGAAGATGAATATTCTAGATGAGACGCAGGAAGTTCTGGCTCTAGTCTATATCCTATGCTTTCAGTTTCTTTTTCAAGTTACAGCGCAATGGGTTTGTTCAATCTGGCATTGTTCTCCATCCTTACCTACAGGGATATTCAAGATACACAGGGCAGTCAAGTTTCCAAGGACCGTATGTTATAGAGAGTGGAGAGAGATGAAATGAAACTGACATACACAAATAAGCGACTTTCAGATAATGAGAAGGATGCGAAGAAGGCAAGGGAGACTGTGGGCAGGGGTGGGTTCAGTGTGAATGGCCAAAAAAGGCTTCCTTATGGATTTGATAGGTTGAGCAGGATGATACGAAGAATTCAACCCTGCAGTGAACTGGGGTAGAGCACTGCAAGTGGGAATGTGGAGGAGCAGTTTCCAAGGCCAAACTGAATTTGGTATACTTGAGGATAAAAAGAAAAAAAAAAAAAAAAGAGCCAGAGAACCTCAAGACAAGACACAGAGAGGGAGAGAAATTTGAAAGGAGGTTGCAGATGATCAAGAGACAGGTTTGATTCTGAGCTTATTAGACACTGTAAAAATTGAAAAATGACCCTATAGCTCAGTAGTGAACACTAACCAAGGATAATAGAGTTACGTATTCTTCTTTAGTCCTGTTTTCTACACATGTAAAAAAGACCAGGAATACCTACATAGTTATGTGATTTGCTTCTTTTTGTC
The DNA here is from genome assembly GCF_014885135.2 of Alexandromys fortis. Lineage (NCBI taxonomy): Eukaryota > Metazoa > Chordata > Mammalia > Rodentia > Cricetidae > Alexandromys > Alexandromys fortis. The sequence continues at coordinate 7,294,345 of NW_026067899.1, forward strand.
CTATAACAATATAGCATAAAAACTTCCACTTGAATGCATATTATTCTACAATGTGATATTGATGGCAATAGAATCTTTCTTTATGTTTTGTGATGATTATTCTGTCTACTGTTTTTGAAAATTCAAAATACTTTTTGAATTAGTGATTATCCTTGTATATAAACCTAAAGCACATTTATGATTATCTTCTCTAATTGAATTCTTAAAGTATAAAATTACTAGTTTCAATAGTGTAAATACTTCAACTATTTTTGACATGTTTACACCCAGTAATATTTGTGTACCTCCTTTGAACATGATTAAATTCATTGAGCCGGCTTAGTGCTCACTGTGTAGAATATGCAGCCTTGAACTCACAGAGGTCTACTGGGGCCTAAACCTTCTTTGCCCTTGAATTAAAGGAGTGCACCACCACACCCAGCACTCACCAAACAGCTAAAAGTTAAAATCCTCTTCGTCACTTTAATGAGCAAAACCTGTTATTTTGTGAGGGGAATTTTGTAATGGGGACAGCCTTACTTGAATTTCCTGTTTCAGGGGATTCCTCCTATTGAGAGGGCAGAGTCACTTAGCATGTGAGACTCTGTTCTGCTGCCCTAGACCAAGTGTATTCAGAGGAGAGGAGAGAGAACCATGGCAAAGAATTTCTAGGGTGGAAAAGGGAAGGGAGCGTGTGTGAAGTCGAATGAATGTAACCAAATCACCCACTTCCCTAACTTACCCCAGAGAGAATGTACCATATTGGTTCCACCTGAAGTGTCTCAGAAGGGAATCCATAAAAGAACCAACTGCTGCCAAGGGTAGTAGAAGTCTCACAGGGGCGTCAACTTCAACAAAAAATTTAAAAACCGTGTGCCAGCTTCAAGTTGGCATTTTCAAGCTCTCTTTACCGTCCTCAATGGAGCCTTCACACAGTAAGTGCAACAGAGACAAAGAGGAAGCCTTGCAACTGTCAGAGAGAGAAAAGAGGACTCTGAGATGAAATGTTAACATAAGAAGTGGGAATGGCTTGTCATCGTCGCAAGCTGGCTCTTTGGGGTTCACTTTCCTATGGCGCGTGAACTGTAGTGTGGTACCCTAGCAAGAAAGTCTCAGTAAAATTAGAACCATCATGTAAAAAGAGCAGAGAGGGAGGGCGTGGAGAGGGAGGGAGCGCGAGTTCTTTCTTTTGTGTGTGCGATAAGAAGCTTAGCAAAAGTAGAAAAAAAAATGCTTTATATGGATGCGAGTTTTCATGGTAGTCTCAAGCCGGCACGCTGTTGCCTTTATTGTGCACTAAGCTACTTTAGCAAGCCAAAGATAATGGAGAGACAGAGAATGCGGGAAACAACAGCCAGGCGGGGCTGGAGGAGACCTTTTGACAGGGAACGTTTGGAAACTAAAGCAACAATACATGTGTCCTTTGTGTTTTCACATATTGTGCTCCTCATAAGAAAAGGCAAGGATATGTGAGTTTCTCCAACAGCTGAATTCCTGTCATTCTTTTGAAATGTGGTTTAATAGAAATATTAACTTTTGCATATAAAATAATGTCATGTTTCATGCTTAGGTCAGGAAAGACATATACATATTTAAGAGAAAGATAGTGCATCTGGAGTGTGTTAAAACATTAATCATTGAAGGAAGTTTCTTTCCAATATATTATATTTGGAAAAATAAAAAGGATTTGTTTATTTGGGGGAAAGAAGTGCCAATCAATTTCCTTGCTCTCTTAGTTTTGCAAAGGTGTACGTCTATCTCAGTGATGGCATGACTTGAGGGACCATGTTAAACTATGTGCTATTCCATTCCAACTGTCAGGTTACATATTGCTCAAGCTTTTAGGGTTATGTTTTCTTCCTACTCAAGTTAGACTCCACATTAGCGCAGAAAGTAAGCTCTAACGGAAGTTACTGGTTATGCACTCCCACCATGCTGCATGGAATGAAAATCTGTCTGCTGTCTCCATAGACTGTTATTCCATTTGGGTCCATCCCAATCAACAAATCTTTCATGATGTACCATGATAGTTTCCAAAACTATGGGAAGCTGTCACAATTCAATTCTACATGCCAGGGACTGTCAGGTTCTTCCTCGCATCCTGTGGGGCTTTGGACTGTCTGATCCGTGCAGAGCAAAAGAAAAACCCTTCAAATCAACTTGAGATTCAATGGTACTCTACAGTGTTGACTTCTTTCGAATGTTAGTTTTCTCCTTAGGAATCTTGCTCTAGCTCAAGGGGAAGCTCTGAAATCTTAGGTGATGATGTGGTGATGCTTGTAAAGATGCTTTGTGCTTTTTTTCATGCACATAGCAATAGGTCAGGTTCAAGTTTTAAAAAATATTTCATTTACTGAAAATTAATTGTCTCCATACAAAATATTGTTATAGTTTCTCCTCTGTTAACTCCTCCCAAATCCTCTCTGCTTCCTCACTCACTCAAATACATGCGCACGCGCACACAATACAAATGGCTATCTAAAACAATAGTGTCAATAATAAAATAAATAAGGTGAGAGAAAAATAAACAAACAAAATAAAAAGCACTAGAAACACATACAGATGCACAGCCACACCACATAAAGAAAATCCATTAAAAAAAAACACAATCAGAAACTATAATGTATAAGCAAAAGTTCTGTAAGGTAAAGAAACAAAAATGCTCTGACAAAGAATTATGAGACAAAAAAAAAACCTCCAAAAATACTACTGAGTTTATTTTATGTTGGCTATCCGCAAATTGCTAGGCATAGGAACAGCTTTTAAGTGTGGTTTGTATAGCCTGTGAGCCTCCATTGGAGAAAGCTAACTTTTCTTTGGGAGCAGTTATCAATAGTAGATAACTTCTGATCAAGGGATGGAGACTTGTATCCACTCCTCCTCTCCTTCCTGGGACCCCACCTGGCCCAGGCCTGTGCAGGCTATGTCCATGCTGCTCCAATCTTTGTGAGTTCATATGTGTGTTAGTCCCATTGTGTCTTGAAGGCCTTGTTTTCTCTGTGCCTTCCATTCCACCGGTTCTTACAATCTTTCTCCTCCCTCTTCTGCAGAGTGCTCAGAATCGGAGGGAAGGGATTTGATGGCGACCTCTCATTTAGGAGCGAGTGTTCCATGGTCTCACATGCTCTGTATGTTGTCTGGATGTAAGTCTTTGCATTTGTTCCCATCTCTTGCAGGAGGGAGCTTCTCTGGTGATGGCTGATCAAGAAATTGTTCCCAGAAGCTATTGCTATGATCCTTTAGCAGAACAGTAGTATTTGGTTTTCCCCTAGGTCCATGGCCTATTTAGTCTCAGGTTCTGAGCCACTGGGCAATGTTGGTGATGTATTCCATTTCATGGAGCGTGTCTTAACTACAATCAGATGATGACTGGTTACTCTCACGACTTTTGTGTCAATATTGTACCAGCCTATCTTGAAGGTGGATCACCATTGTAGACTGCAGGATTTATAGTTAGGTTGACATTTACTTTTCTCCTTTGGCAACATGCAGTGTACCTCCCTGTACTGCAATAATATTTTGTTTAACAAGTAAAGATTGCCTGAAGATCAGAGTGCAGAGCTAAGCCACTAAAGGCCAAGCAGCAGTACCATACAACTATAATCCAAGCACTCGGGGGGATGGGTGGATCTCTGTTAGTTCAAGGCCACCCTGGGCTGCCCCAAATTGATCCAATCTAAAAGACAAACTGAGCTCATACAAAGGTGATCCCAGTACTTGGTTGGGATCACATGCCTTTAACCTTAGCACTAGGGAGGTGGAGACAGAAGTGATATGGCTGGGTGGAGAGAGGAATGTAAGGCAGGAGGAGACAGGAACTCAATGCAGTCTCAGGAGCAGTGCAGTCTGAGGCAGTCAGTCTGAGGACAGGATCACACCTTTTGCGTGAGCACTGGTAGAGGTAAACATTCTCTACTGGCAGGCCCCTCTGCCTCTTTGATCCTTCAACTCTAACCCTCGATAGCTGACTCTGAGTTTGTATTATTAAAACCAATTAGAATTTGTGCTATACTGTACCATAACATTAACCATTCCAGGTAAACTTTTTGGGAGGCACCAGCTTAACTTCTCAAAGTTTAGTGAGATATGTAGGTCTTGTCTTCAGCAACAGAAACAATCCAACTCAGGACTGAAATCAATAAAATAGAAACAGCAACAGTAGCAACAAACAATAAAAAGAATCAATGAAACATAGAGTTGGTTCTTTGAGAAAATCAGTAAGATTGATATAACCTTAGCCAAATGAGCTAAAAGACATAGAAAGAATACCCAAATTGATAAAGTTAGAGATGAAAAGGGAGTGATAGCAACAGACATTGAGAAAGTCCAGAGAATCTTAAGGGTATACTTTAAAAATCTGTAACAAATTGGAAAAATCTAAAAGAAATGGATAAAGTTTTTTATTTATAGCACCAATTTCTTAACTTTTCCAATCTTTTCATTTGAGATCATAATTGGTTGTTCATTATGATTTTAATTTGTTTGTTTGTTTGTTTTTGTTTTTCGAGACAGGGTTTCTCTGTGGCTTTGGAGCCTGATGATTTTAATTTGAAAAATAGCAAAATTATGCAAATGGCTTAGAACAGTTCTGGCATACAGAACTCAATGTGAACTGACCATTGCCTTCGTCGATACTTATGGTTGTTCGTGTTCCTCTGGAGCTTACAGTTGGCTGCACAAGGTTGCTGCCACTTTTGCTACATGTTACTCAGCTGCTATATAATATTCACAACTCTGGTTCCCAGGAACTGCTTTTAATTCCTTACCCTTAATATACTCTCAATTGTTTGCTACAAAGTACTTAGCTATTACATATTAGAATAAGGAACTATGAATTTGCTCATTGTGTATTACAGAGAATAGGAAGTAAATATACTTTATTCTCTAGGAAATTATGAACAAGTTGATATTTTGTAGAAGAATGATTGGTGTCCAAAGAAACTAAAAATGATAATTTTAAAAGAGTAAGGTGTTCTAAATATTGTTAAGGGTTTAAAGTTCCTTACTTTATGAAAGATACTTGCATGCACTTGTATCTACCACATAGTTCTCTGTGATGTGGAATATCTTATTTAGTTTCAGAAAGGCACTGCACCTTCTCCAGATAGGAATAGCTTGAGAAACCAGGGGTGGTAGAGAGAGGGAACAGAGTCAATTGTGGACCAGTCTGACTAAAGCATAAGCCGTGAGCATGAATAAATGATGAAAATTAATCATAGTTGGATATTTGTTTGGATCATTTTATATCTCTTTCTATACCTTATTATATTAATTATTGCATAAAATATGCTTTTGTCACTTTCACTTTATACTAAAATATTTTATAACTAGATATCACTAAAACTCTTTATACTGCTTTTGATTATGGTTATGTTGACATTCATTGAATATAGTGAAAACAATGAATGATAAAACTTGATATGACACTTGTTTTCATAGATATGAATGTTCAAGTAAACTATAGTTTTTCTTACAAAATAAAGCAGCACTTAAATACTACTGCTGAGTATTTAGTTCCCAAGCAGTAGGCACATCAACTCTCTTTTATACCCTTCCATTTTTCCTTATAGAAGTGTTTGGATGACTAAATATTACAAATCCTACCCTAAAAACATCATAGACAAAACGATTTTCAAAGGTTAAAGGCATCCATGTGGAAGCCAGATTTGTTACATAGGCTAAATCTCACCATGGTGCCATTTGGGGTTTTGACAAAGTTATACATTTGGGGGTGAAAAATAGGCTTTGAAAATACCAAGGAAGACTCATAATACTGAAGGGTCATATAAGACATGTCAGTTTTAAAAATAGCAAACAGATTCACAAAACATTTCTGTAACCATCTTACTTTTCAACAACCAGCATATTTCTTATTATATAACAGGCACGCAATGAAGTGACTTTTGAAAGACTAGATAAATCAATAAAGTTGGGAGTGTAATTTCCCAAAATGCGTTCCAAAGAACAGACTGTTTTCTCTCCTCAGAATGTCTATCACTTTCCTGTCTTGGAAATCAACAGTATTGATGCTAATGGAGACACATGAATGTTGTACATAAATCAGAACAGGCTGAAGTTTGCTAAACTGTGAAATTTGTACTGGGATGTTGTACATCTATTCTTCAGTTTGGTTAATGATCTCTGATGATTAATCCAAAACAGATATCCCACATGGAAGACATTATAGAGACCATATAATACAACTTATGAGTTTAAAAATAAACCTCATTGTAAAAAAAAATACCCCAAACTTTCAAATATAAAATATACACCCAAATCAGCCAGATCCATAGTCAATACATCTAGTTAGAAAAGCCATTCTGATATGTGGAGATATTCACTGGACTTTACACTTCTTTGTTGAGTATCTGCATTTATATATTTATCTACCTCCCAAAATAAAAAGTCCATGGCAGAGCAAGAACTATAAAACAATTGCTATGACATCCTCTTCTGGAACATGTGTCCATCGCCTGCATTCACGCATGCTAATCCCATAATATTTAGATTTTTTCCTGTTCTTGTGCATGTTATACTGTACCTACACACACATCAAATGTTCTCCTTCATTTAAAGAACCTAGGCAGTAACATATGCATGTATCTAAACCACCCATTAATTCTAAACATAAAGACGGTGTAGCTCAGTGAAGAGCTCACTTGACATCAGTGAATGCCTTTCAACAGAAGCCACATTTCTTGACATGTCATAGGCTTCCCTGGCGCCATGCTTTGTATACAAATGATGAAAAGTTGTCATTTCACACGTTTAGCCAGTGTCCCCTGAAAGGAACTTAAGCACTACAGAATCCCCACTGAATCCTGATGCTGATGAACCCAGCCTATTTACCTGAATTCTATTAGTCATGTTGACCCATTAAGTAGTTCATCTAAAATTTTAATTGTTGCTCCAACATCTTCAGGCTGACTAGAATTATCTAGTTCTAATTTTCTGAGGGAAACCATGCACCAGTCAGTTATCTTTTCAGTATAAGAAATAAAATGTTGGTTGAGATATGTGAGACACTAACATCCCTAGTGAGAATGAATAGTACGTATAATTTTCATTACAACTGCTTTTGTTGTTGTTTTTTATTTGTTTAGTCACTGTAATAAAATATTCCACAGAAACAATTCAAAGGAGAAAAAAATATTGGGCTCACTGTTTAAAGGATTCAGTTTATAGTTATCTAGCTTCAGAACCTGGGAAAAGCAATATGGTGCAGTATTTAGCTCTAGGGAACCCACACCCTCTTCTGGCCTCCACTGGGATGTACATACATATATGTGCACACAGATTTCCATTCACACAGACACAAGTAAAATCTTCTTTAAAAAAAAATCTCAAACATTTAACCTTCAAATGAAAAAAATGAAAGAAAGTTCAGGGAAAAATGGCCAGTGGCCTACTTTTTACAGTTAGGTCCACCTCCTAATGTTCCCCAGTTATCCAAACAGTACCACCAGCTGGGGACCAAGCATTCAAAACTTGAACTTGGGTAGGACATTGACTCTTTAAAAAGCTACACAACTCAGTATGAACTGAAGTTCAATATTCCTGAGTCCATTCCAGAGTCCTTGGTCCCTATTTCACTTTTATGTGTATTTCTAGTCTTATGCTAAGCCTTATTTTAAGTTTCTCCATTTTTATTCTGGGCTCAAATTCCAATTTGATATTAGCTCGATTTTTAATGTACATATTTTTAAACCTCACCTGCAAAGTCGGGCCTTTTCAGCTGAGACTTGAATGAGTGATTGAACGAATGATAGGGTTGTGATAATCATTGCCTCTGTTAGAGCGAATGTCATCTTTTTATTCTGTCATGGTTTCAGGATGCTAGGGAATCTTTCTGTTCAGGCAAAAACAGTCCTGTGCCTCAGAGGTTAAACAATCATTTCTTGCCAAGCTATTAAACTGGCAATTATATTTGAAAGTATTTCTGCATCATATTATGTTCCTGCCTTCATGTGATGTCCAACTTGAATTAACACGACTGGAACAGGTGCTAAATGACTGTGCCCAAGCCACTTGTGTCCCATTTTCCACTTCATTTCATGAACTGTGTTAGACCATGAGAACATTCGTTACCCAGCTCCAAGTGGCACCATATGTCTTCAAATTCATTGGCTATAGACTTGTGATCAACTTACTACTCCACCAGATCACCCCAGTGCTTTTGTAAAATTTAAATGGACGGAGATATACAGGGCAATAAAAGACCGAGTTATAAGGATACATAATGTGACATGTAAGTTTTTAAGAGAATTAGTTTTTCATTAGTGTCGCTTGGAGAATAAGCAATTATTTTTATTGGTTGAGTTATAAAATTTACAATGTATATCTATTGGTTTAATGCAATGGACTAAAATTTAAGGTGTCTGAACAAAATGTTAAATTCAGTTAGAGTTCAAACAATATCTTATTAGAGAGAGAGAGAGAGAGATTGTTCCAAAATAATAACATGCCAGTATGCTATCCTATGGTAACAGCAGAAGTGTCTTCTGCATTTTACCAAAAATTAAAGTAGACTATGAAGCCGTTGAGTTGAGAGGCAATGTTCCCTCAATTATGTTTGGTGTGAAATAATCTCTTTGTACACTGTGAAGATGTGTCACTTGGATTGGCTTAGTAAAAAACCTGAATGGTTAATAGCTAGGCAAGATTTTCAGGTCATAAAGGATGCTGGGAAGAAGAGGAGAAGTCAAGAGATGCACTACAGGCAGGATGTGCAGGACATGTGGCAGTAAACAGATGAGAAGGAAATGGGTTAATTTGTTACAAGAGCTAGTTAGAAACAAGCCTAAGCTAAAGTTGAGCTTTCATTACTAATAAGAAATCTCTGTGTGATTGATTTGGGAGCTGGCAGCTGGGACAGAAAAATCTGTTTACATATGTTCTTCAACCCAGTAATGGTTAATAAATGCTGTGAACTTCTGAATTGGTCTTTTAAAGGTATTTCTGCTTATATTCATAAATTGACTCCCTGCAGTGAGTTGAGGCATCTATGACCTCAAGCAGAGAGAAGGAGTGAATACTCTCAAAATAGAGGTTGCTCATAGGGAATTTATGTCTTAGGCTGCCTGACTAATTTCCAGACATTCTGGCTTATTTGACCTCTGATTTAAAGGTAACATTGGCTTTGTATTCTAATTTTTTTAGTTGCTAGAAATGGTGATTTTCATAAAATAAGTTTGAATGAAACTTTATATTTATATTAGTGAAGAAGTAGGAATCATGATTAAGAAAATAAAAAAATAAAAAAGATACAAACATAATAAAACACATGAAAATATCTAAAAATTGTCATTTTCAGAACTTTGATGGCTATAGAGCTGATTCTCTCCTTTTGTCTGGGGAAAGCAAAGCTCACAAGACTCACTTGGCTTGTTTTCTGAAACCTGCGCCTGCAATGCCTGCTCCCTGCTGGAAGGTTAGGGATGCTAAGTGAAGGTGTTCTGCTCCTCCTTCTGGTGGTGGCAATGTTCCCTGGGTGGCTGTCTCTCTGCTTGAGAGACACTGGAAACACCAAAGCACAACAAGAAACTGTTCTGTAAACCAGAGAAAGCACTACACGTAGGTGATTTCTTGATGATGTGACTGGGAGAAGCATGCCAGGGGAGTCTGTAGCTCAGCATTGCAGCCTCTCAGGAATGTTCTTCCTGCTTCTAGGAGAGTAGAGAAGACAAGGAGAGCAGCATACACATGTTCTGCGTGTTTTTCCTCATTTGTAGACAATTTTTTTTTTTCCAGAAGAGGACATTATATGGAAGCTTCCAACTCAGACACAGTATTTTATCTTCAAATATTACAGATGAGTACAAATTATTTTTATTATCCAGATAAGCTTAAAATAACTTGATCATGTCTCAGTGAAGGTATATCAATTTTTATTATTTGTTCTTAGAAAAGAGAAGGCAACCTGTGAGTTAAAGCTTTAGTAATCCTTCTACAGAACACACACACATTGACTACGTTTTTAAAATTATTCTGCTCAAAGTTAGGTCCACTTTAGCACAGAATTTGCTTTATTTTGTTTTGTAATATGCTAGAATTTTATTTTTTATCTAATTGCCTACTTTTTAATATTACCTTCTTCCACTAATCTTTATATTGACTCGGTTGCGAGTGTTTACATACATTAGGTACTCATAGACAATTCTCATATTCCCTTAGTTAGTCAAGTGAATGTGCATTATTTATTCTTTTAATATTTCCTCTAGAGTAAATACTGCGGTTCCTTAATTATTCCTGTTGATTTCCTCTGAACTTCCTGCAGTATGTCTCTCCTTTTTCTCATAATGAGATCCCCAAACTGGATGCATATTCTTGCTTCCGTCTCTCCTGAATCTCATAGAGGGGACTCTTTTCCTCTGTTCCCAAAACATTTTTTTTTAATGTTTTTGCATATGCAGTCCAGGAATAACAATGACCTTTCTATCAAATTTCAGTATGCATCTCCTCACAATCACCTTCAGAAAATAAAAAAAAAATGTTTCAGAAACGTAAACTCATCCTTCACCTTGTGACTGCAGGTGTTGTGTAGACATGGGAAATCTCTCCGGTTCTTTGAGGCCCGGACTTTCAAATTAGTGCCGTTCTGTTTCATGGTGATCCAACACACCCTAATCAGGTAGAGCAGTAAGTCCACTTCCGGGGAGTTCTCAGCCTTCGATTGCTTCATAATTGATGAAATGTCAGGGCGGAGGCACACTGGCAAACTGAAGGCTTGCTGAGGAGACGTGGGGAATTCGCTGATGTGGAAGGAGGACCTGTTCTTTGGTTTCACCTCTTCTGGGTTTCAATTATGTGAGTTATTTCTATGATCTTCCCTCGTCATTTACAACAGTGCTTCCATTTCCTTGAAACTGCATTCTAGAATGTTGTGCACCTCCTTGAGTCTGTGTATTCCTCTTGGTCACGTGACATACTTGGCAGATGGCTGTTACAAATCTCCTCAAGTGAGTTCTGCCCCTTCCCCCAAGTTTAGGACCCAGATCATTATCTGATCATAATGCATATGCATATGTGCCCATCTCACCCTTCCACATTTTTTTGAAAATTAAATTCTACTCACTGTAAAATTTGCTTCTGGGTTCAGCTTTACCATCCTGGAATAGACCACTAGAAATATTTTGATACCTAATTTGTTATTTCTTAATTGTCATCAGGCACATTGAAAAGTTTTGAACTGTACTTAAATTAAAAATAAATTATCATATATTCACTGTGCACATCAGGGGCCTTATTAGGATGTTTTCACACAAGTATGCCATGTACTCTTTCAGTAGCTCTTTCATTTTCATCTTTTGTGTCCTTTCCTACTTCTGCTGCATCCTCCTCTTTTTGGTAGTGAATAGTGTGCACTAAACACAGATGTGTAGGGACTTCTGTAGGATGCTGTCTTAGATCCTTTGCTATGTTCCCAGGAGTATTGTAGTTGGATCATGTGAGAGCGCCCTTTTCATTATTTTGAAGAGCATTCATACTGATTTTTATTATTGTGACTATAATAATTCTAGAGTCTGCTCTTACATTTGCTGTGTAGAAGCATTTATATGGCCATATTATGCCTTCCCTTACATTATCAGACAGTTCTTTATGTATCTCCTGGCTATTTCCCCTTCAGAATTTCAAGCTCCTTGAGTATAAGAACTGTGTTTTCACATTCTTATTTTCTGGCACAAAACAATTGATGGACAGTTTCCACATCATCCATAATGTTTAGGGACAATGGAAATGTCAGCAGTCATGAGAGTGAAGTGCTCAATGATGCTCTCCCAAACTTCACATGCTGAGGTCCTAGCCCGTAGTTCCTCACAATGTGACCTCGTTTGGAGATCGTACCATTTCAAATATGATGAGTTAAGATGTGATCACGGTACTACAGAATGGGTCTCTAGTTCAACACGATGGTATTTTCAGTTTTTAAAGATAATTTAGACAAAGAAGCATACATAGACATGCTAGACAAGAGATTTGGAAGATCCTTCTGTCTGGCGGGACACCAAAATCTCAGCCTTCTAAAGCGGAAGCTCATGTGTTTTCGGTTATAAAAGCCATTCTTTTCCTAGTGCTGTGTTCACTTTACCCACATAGTTTATGCAATGATAAAAAGCAATTCTTTATTAAAAATCCACAATTAGAAATCATGAGACAGTAATATATTTTATTGTTTTAAAATTATGTTTTTATTGACTTAAGTCGGACATTTTAAAAAAAAACGAATTCTCTTGCATGTGTCTCTGGATGTGGTGTGTTGTGAATGCTGCGCTGAAAACAATAATCCTCTCTCTAGTCACAATAGACAGTTTCGAAAGTAGATCCTCTGCTTCCTGGCCTTGACATGGACGTTTTTTCCTCGGAGATTTGCCTCTCGTGTTGACATAGATTTGCTGTGCATGATGAAGTGATAAAAATCAATGAAACAGCATGTGACTGCTCCAAAGCCAAAGGACTCTATATTTCACTTCTTGTTTTGATACCTTAAGCCACCAAACTAGTGCTATTAAGATGGAACTATTTTTAAAAACTATTTCATTCTACAACAGCTTAGAGATTGCACTCAGAAATGTACGTGATGTATTTCCAGAAATACTGCTTTCACGGAAAAAGAATTCAAAAATTTGACCACAAATCCTAAAACTCTACCCTCCTTACTGAGTGCTCCTGGCCACAAGAAACACCAACATTTTAGCTTATGGGCCACAAAGCACTGGGCTTCTGTTTGCCCTTCCCATGAAAATAGCCTTTGCTCTAAGGCCAACTGGTTTATTATTTTCCCATGTTTCTCATATTTTAAGAACAATTATTATTTAAAGTGAGACTTCAGTTTCTAAAGTCAATTTTAAAAATGCCTAAATATTAAGTATTGTAGCAGCTTGTGGTTACTTGTGGCTACTAAAGTTCCCAACAGAGCTTAAGACTATAGAGCCACACTATCTGATGCTCTTAGAGAATATGTCTTGTGGAGAACCTGGACCAGAACGTGCAGAAAAGCCACAGGAGAGTCTCAGATGTTCTGCATGGAGCACTCAAAGTACCTAAATGGTTAGGAATTTGGAACCTGCTGAGTGAGGGTGATAGCTTGCTGACAACTTTGCATTTAGTAGTTTGTGAGGTAGACCATCATCAGAGAAATTTTTGAGAGGGATTTAATAAGGTGGTGTTATTATTGCTCTCATCATCCCTGTTCATCCATTCAGAGGAAAATAAGAAAACTTGCCTTTCCATCGTATGATGAATAAAGCAGGATTAGAATAAAAGAGGCTTGATATGAACCAACTTCTACAACTCTTTCATCATTATTATTCCTTCATCATCATTATTTATGTGTTTTGAGAGATAGGTTTATTCAAAACTGATCATAAAGAAAGTGAACAATAAAAAAAATCAAATACTAATTATCAGGTTATAGCAAAGTACTACCAAGATTTCTTGTGTAATATGGGAAATAATCTATGCTTCAAGTACTGTCTCTTAAGTTGGTCCCTAGAGTATTTTAGTGTTTTTTGGAACAACTTGATTATAGACTTTTAGAATGAACACATGGGATCTCTCAACTACGTAATGCAGCTGCTACAAAATGGTAGCTGTATTTATTTCTGGTGAATATTTAGTATTGTCCTTTTAGAATTTGCTATTTTCCCTTTTGTATGTATGAATATTAACATACTTTTAATGAAGAAAGACAGTCATAATAGGTGCAACATTTGAATAAACTACTGGAAGAGTAACAGACACATCAAGATATCATAAAATATAAATTACAAGACAGTTTATAAAAGAATCAACAGCAAAGAAAGGACACACAATGCATCATATTTCAAGTCTGTATTTGAGGGGCTGGGAGATGACTCAGTATAAGATTGTCGGGTGCTCTTCCAGGGGTCCAGGGGTCCAGGGGTCCAGGGGTCCGTTCTCAGCACCCATATGGTAGCTCACAACTGTCTGCAACTCCAGTTAAAAGGTCTCCAGTTTGCTCTCCGTTCTCCTCAAGTACCAGACATGCACGTGGTGTTCAGATATACAGACAAGCAAAACAGCCATATACATAATCATAAAGAAGTAATTTTTTTGAAAACTCAGTAAAATAAATGCGAGTTACGGTTATTCTCTTCCTACTTAAAGGCTACAAAACAGGTATGGAAAAGTCAGGCTGCTTGTCCAAGTTGAGAAATAAGAGTTGCCTTTGAGTTAATTTTTTTCATTCTGTATTTCATGCTAACACCACAGCATAATACCATTCAAGAAATACACAAGCACATAGGGCGAGAGGACCTGAATAATGGCCCTTACTTCATTCTGCTTCTCCTGTGTACCATGTCTGTAAAGCCCAAACACAAGTCATCATTTCCTCCTGGCTTCAGTGGAGTTGTTTCATATGTTTGTAACACCTTTATCAAACAAAAGCTTTGAAACAAGGAATGGTTCAGGACATATAAAAAGTTAATGAATTTGCTCCTTTTCCTGAAGGTGCGAGGCAGGATATGGCTATACATTGAATGTCCTCACTAGCAAGTAGCAATATCTGTCCATTGAGGCCTAAGGTGTTGGGTGAACCCATAATGATTTGTCTCTTGTAATAAAACCTTGTAAGGAAGAAGTTGCTGCTGAGTGCCTCACTAGTGTCGGCGCACACATCTGAAATTGCCCCATCCTTCACTCATACTCATGGTCAGAGGACATTGCTAGCTGCCATCTCTCAATTGCAGTTCAAAGAGAGGAGAGCGATGGATAACGGCAGCTGAGAGCCACATCACTTTAGTTTTGAAATCAGTGGCGTTAAAGCTGTTTTGGAGGCCTCACTCAACCAACCGCTTGCTGCTTGAGTTTCAGTGGTTCTTTTGTGCAGTCAATGGCCAAATAATGTGCCATATTTGTTTCACTTCTAACTCAACTTATCTAGGACTTAGGTATAGCCCTGCCTCCCTCAGGTACGTTGTGTGGGAGAACTGGGATTCTGTTAGCATAAAATAGGGGTCTGGCTTTCAGAGGACATGTAAATTTAGATTTAGACTTCTATTACTTGACTTATTCTTTTTAAAGTTATCTTATTTGACCAACAACTTTTAGAGATGACAAGACTGAAATTCTTCCCCATCTATTTGATTATCTTCTGTAGTGATAGTATTCCCTATTTTCAGAAAGTTCTGGATTCATATAATGTATTTTAAGTCTCAATCTTGGAGAGAATTCTAGCACATTCAAAGCATTCGCTTATGTGTGTTCATCTTAACTGGAAGAGGCATTAGCTGAGTGTCCGCTTTAGCTTCAGGTTGTTTGTAGACGTTCACTGTTTTCTAGCTCTGGAGTCTCTTTGGAAAAGTCTGAGGAGATCTTGCTTTTCATTGTTATTATACCAATATTTATTTTACCTTGGTTTCTTGATACCTTACTTACTTTAAAAACAGTATTAAGACATTTAACAAGATATCTCTCTTGGTTTTGAGTTTATTCTAGATTTTTACTCCAATAATCATGAGTGAATGCATGCTTTGGGCACAAACCCTTGTTCTTTTAATATAATTTTAATTTTATCTTAATCTTCATTTATTTTAATTTTTATTTAAATAATCTCACTTCTCATCCTTGGGGTAGCAATTAAGTATATGGATGAGAGCCTTGGTCTACTTTTGAAGTTGTCATTTTCATTCTGAATTCCTCGTGTTAGGAAGACTTTCAAATTGACATAAGATTTATAGAAGGTCCATCCTAGGGTATATGGATGAATCAAGTAGGATTTAATGCTTTCTAGGGTGCTTGGAAATGAAGTGAATGATTGATTAGAGATGATTCAAAAAAATGATGAAACTGAGATGTATGTCTCTGAAGCATGCTCTCTCATCTGAATATAAAGATAATTGGTAATATTCCCAAAGCATCTTGGTGGTTTTGAATTAGTAAGAATGAGACAACAAATTAGCTCATCATTAACTTCAAAGATAGCAAAAAATCAAAGGGATATGCATAAAAGCCTAGTCTGGGTCTTTGTAGGAAAACATCTCATGCAAAACAAACAACTTCTCAGTCCGGGGATTATATAATATGAATATGGCACATTGTTCTTATATATGAATTCCGTGTTTGAGTTCCCTTCCCCCATCCACACACTAACAAACAAGGTCTGGTGAAAATGAAGCAGAAGGAAAAACATCTGAACTTGCACTTCCATTTCTAGTTTAAATGGCCCAGGGCTGGGAGCCATCCTCAACAGTCAATTATATATGCTCTTTGTGAATATATATTTCATTTTCCTTATATTTCCTTTTCTTGTTTTCTATGCATATTTTTTATTATTTATTTTTTTATTAAAAATTTCTGCCTCCTCCCTGCCTCGCATTTCCCTCCCCCTTCCTCTCCAGTCCAAAGAGCAGTCAGGGTTCTCTGTCCTGTGGGAAGTCCAAGGTCATCCCCCCTCCATCCAGGTTTAGGAAGGTGAACATCTAAACAGACTAGGCTCCCACAAAGTCAGAACATGAAGTAGGATAAAAACTCAGTGCCATTGTACTTGGCTTCTCATCAGCCCTCATTGTCTGCCACGTTCAGAGAGTCCAGTCTGATCCCATGTTTTTCAGTCCCAGTCCAGCTGGCCTATATTTTTGTTAATTTTTCTTTATCTTCACTGAGGCATTTGAACTTCCATGAGCTGTGCACATTCATTTGTGGATTCTTTTGTTTGTTTGTTTTTCTACATTTGTTCCAGTTTTATTTCCTGCTCCATCAAAAATAATTTAAGATTTGAGAATTCATAGTAATTTGTTATTATATATTATTTGTTATTAATAGATTATATATTATTACATAATTATATAGGCAAAATAGCAAGATAATAGTAGTTGGGTGGATATCTCAGATAATTTTCTAATGCTTAGGAAATACAGCAGTCTTCAAATAAGATTTGAAAAACTAAATAAAATTAAACTAAACATATTCTTAGAGTCACTGAAGTAATTAAAGAATTTGATTCCACAGGTAGAATCTTTTTGTTTGTTTATTTGTTTTGTTTTTATTTTGGCTGTCCTGTAATTCATTCTGTAGACCAGGCTTTCTTCAAATTCAAAGAGAGCCACATGCTTCTGCCACCCAAGTGCTGGCATTAAAGAGGTATGCCATAGAGTTAGATTTTAAAAGATAGAAGAAAAAAATTATGGCTTCATATTAAGAAACTAGAACATGTTTCATTAATGACAGTGGTCAAAAAACTATAAAATAATTTGAAAATGTTAAAAAAACTGTTAACTATAGAGTTATATGCTTATCTGGAATGTCCTAAAAAGTGAAATCAATAGTAATATATTAATAATAATAATGATCATGATGATGACTTGTATTATTCATGACAGTGCCTTAAATGTGTATGTATGGTTTTTCTCTATTCTCAAATTTTCCTTTAAGAGGACCCGCTGATAGTTTTATGAAGGAGCATGGATACATTACAAGTTAGCAAGACTAAAATCATCATAAGACCTCTCTGCCAGCTCACAAATAGGAGGATCTTTGATTCCAACTAATATATGGTTGAAACATTTTCATCCCTTCTTATACAGATACCATGGGGGAAGAGAAGCAGAGGAGTGGATTCCACAATCTTTAGAGAATTTTATTTCTAGAGGCTTGTATTTAAAAGGAGCTGTAAAATCATCGAACCCTTTACAGTCTTGCAGATAATCAACTCATAGAAATGTATGAATCACATAAAGAATATAAGCATAGACTTTGTAACCATACATTAAAAAGTTTCCATCTGGTCAATTTCAAGTGACCCAAATCCTGTCTGTTTTAGAAGAGGCCTCCTGAACAAGTTGTGTCATCAGCACAGGAATGGCAGACACACAAACACAGGAGAGCTTTGTATGGTCAGCCTGGAGTGATTTATGGGGCAAACATTACTTGTAGTGTGAACGACCATAGAAGTTTATAGTGTCTAGGCTCTTATAATTCACTGTACAACCTGATTTATATGTTAATAACCATTGCACACTTAAGGACACAACAGAAACTAATTTACTCAACAAAACAGTAAGGGCACCTCTCCCTTTATTCACTGCCCATTGAAGCATTTTTTTTTCTGATATTGTATCAAGCATCTACACTTCACAGGACTGTCAAATGCTTCCGTGAGCATCATATCAGCAAAGTGAAGGATGAGCCACATCTAAGCATTTCAAGTGAATGAGAACCTCCCTTCTTATGAAACTACCAATGAATCTGAACACAATTTTTGTCCCTTACATAGTGAACATATTCAAAAGCACACTCAGAACATTATTATATGATTTTTTCAAGTACATGTTCAGGGTTTGCTTTGTATAAAACCTGTATGTACAGGGCATTCACTAACAACAATCTTTGCTGCTGGTTTTGTATAGATTTGTTGGTTAGGTCTCATGGACCTGTTTTTCCTCGCTTGTTTGTGTCTCCATAAATTGGCAATGAAACTATCAACACTTTCCATTTTTTTTTTTGCATTTGTACAGACAAGTTTGCACCTACCTCAGCATCTCCTTCAGAGGGAATCTCTTACAGCAGAAGGTCATATTTATATGCACTATCCTTATAAGCCTTAAAACATCAGAAATTTGTCTTGTGTATCTTGTTACATAGCTGATAATTGGAAATGACAATAATTGAACTCAGATGTGAATGCTTTATTCGGCACTGAATTATTTGATTTGACATTGGCTGAAATAGCCTTAATCAGCTCCATGGATTTCTAAACTCTCCTGTCCTTCATCTGTGCTTCCCCCCTTCTTTGAAGTAACTTTTCATGTTATTTTTACATCTGTTACTGTTTTTATATATGTACATATATATAATTTAAAGATTTTTTGCGATATATTTTAATCATGTTTTCCCCTTCTTCACCTTTTCAAAGATCTTCCGCTCCCCATGGTCCTACTCACCCAACTTCATGTTCATTCACCCCCTTAATAAAAAAGAAACAAAATCCTGCCAAAAAAAATATGAACATCAAAACAAACAAAAAACCAGTAGGATCAAACAACTGCAAAACAAAATAAAATGAAACAGAAAGCCCCTCTGTACATACACAGTGCCACCACCACCTCCACCAGCAGCAAGAAATACAACAACAAAGATGGAATTTATTTGTGTTGTTCACGCATTCCTAGGTTTGGAACCTCTCCTAGAGTATAGTTGATACACTCAGAGACAGTCCCCTGGAGAAACATCACCCAAATATCAGAATATGTATTTCCCAGGCTATGAATTACTCTCCACATCAATGGTAAGTCCCTTTTGCTGAAGACAACTCTTACTTGTGAAACTGAACATGCAGAAGGAGAGCTGGTGTCCAACTAGGAGCTCTACTCTTACTGACTAGCATTCTTGGTGCTGGAAGGAACTCTATATGCTACCAGAGGAGAAAGGGAATCACCAATATCATATAGAAACAAACTTTTGTTTTAACATGATTGTGTTTTTATAAACAAAACAACAAAGTCTGTTTCTTATCATTTTCTTGGGATTCAGCAGGCACCAGATCAGTGCCTAGAGTTTGACAGATTCTAGCTAATTGGTTTCCTTTACCTTACTCTCCTAGTTAAAGAAATATCAGAATATGCAATATTTCCTTCAAATGGCTATGGGGACTTTATTCTTATGTATAGTGTTATATATGAATTACAAGCTAGGAATCATTTAGATGAAGAAAAACAAAATAAAGCAAAACAAAACAACTTATTTACCCCCAAAAGAGTTTACAGTCAACTGGATGAGCGCTTTTTAGAATCAATTTTGTTTTTCTTCTCATTCTATATTCTTGAGTTAGAGCGATTGTTTTAAAATGTCAGCACTCACAGCTATCTATTCCAATTGACTTGTTCTATTACACATGAGTATTAGTATACTCACCAGGTATATTGACCATATTAATCAATAATATACTCAAATATAACTCACTATATTTGTCTTTCTTATGTTGGGAGTTTTGAACCCCCAGATCCTGAATTTCTTGTAAACAACGTGTTTTCCCCTGATCCGAGTGCCTACAGCTGCTCTGAGCACTAGGCTCTCAGGAGTTCCTGATGGCAGGGGAATGGTTTCTGGTGCGTTTGGCTGGGGCGTAGCTATCCCTATATAAGCTGCCCCTGAACACAATAAAGGGGGTGTTCTTGGGGCATTCCTGTTTCAAGGATGATCCATATCTCTGTCTGTGAGTCTTTGTGTGTTTCAATCTCTAGCCCCTTGCCCGGTTCAAGAACTGGATGGTGGTGCACAGAGCGCAAATTGGTGTGGTGCACTGCATTCTCATATCACCAAAATATCCCTCCTCATATCAGCTTCCTACAGGTAAACTATTTCAAGGAAAATCATTACAAATCATGATGCTGATTAGTATAGGAGTCTGAAAGTCATACCAAACATCTTGCTCTTAGGCAACATACAAGAAAAACTTATTTGTAAAGATAGATCTTTCTTTAGTCCATGTATTTGGTTCATAATCTGTCATGAATTTGGATTGAGCCACCATCATCCTCTGTCAGGATTAATATCATGACTTCCTAATTACAGGCTTCAGTTCTGGTTTGATTCACCAGTTTTCATATCATACTATGGGTAGTCTGTCTTAAAGAGACTGTATCACTTCACTGCTTGAAGTCCTACAACACTCTGCTGTTCTTCAGATGCCAACACTGTAGTGCCTGGTAGTCAGCTAGCTCATTGTGGCTACCTACACCCTTCTCATGAAACTCCAGTCGCACTTCAGGTTGTGACTTGAAGTTGATTCTCATTCCTCTCAGAGGCTTCGTAAGATATTTTCTCTACATCATAAGTTATGTAAATTCCTCAGCTCTCATGTATTTCATTTAATTCCTCAGAAAAACTTTCTTGTTATGCTTTCTTATAGTTTTTTCCTGTTATAGTACTTTAAACTATTTAATATTAGTGCATCCCTCAATGTGTACATTTTTGATAGCCTAAGGAATGAGGAAATATATTTTTCCTAAGGATAACAGTAAGATTCATCACAAACAGGGCTGTCATACAAGAAATGAAAGTATTTGAGGAAGACATGGCAGAAACACAGGTGCATGCAAAGAAAGGCGAAAGAAATGAATAAATGCGTGTCCTAAAACATTTCATCTTACTTATTCTCTTTTCAAAAAGTGTGTTGATTATTTATTATTATTAATCATGTGTATGTGTGCCTGTGTATGTGCATTTGTGTACATGTGTGTGTGCATTTGTGTGCATGTGTGTGTGTGTTTGTGTGTGTGTGAGAAAGAGAGAGAGACAGAGAGAGACACAGAGAGAGAGAGTTCAGACTTGTGTGTGGAGGTCAGCGAGGGTAACTTTTGGGAGTTGGCTCTTTCTCTTTGCCTATTGGAGCTTCCATGTGACTGTCCTGTCACTGTGAGTCCTGGCACTGCAGGTGCACAGTACCACATCCAGCGTTCTTTCACAGGGGATGCAACTCTAGTCATTAGGCTTGTGCACAGGCCGTTCCTTCTTAAGTCTTCTCAATGGCCTCCATTTTCTTTAATGTCAGTTGAACTACAAGCTAATTTCTTATGAGAATTTGTAGGTCTTTAGCTCTTTTGCCTACTCCCAGGACTCTTTTCCTCCTTTTGTGTTACCACGTCTAACTTCAATAGGAAAGCTTTTGCTTCATCTTATATTTTATTCTGGCATCTTTGGCTGTTATCTCTTTAAAGCGTATTCCTTTATCATGAAAGAGAAAAAAAGGAGTGGCAGAATGAAGGCTAAAACAAAACTAATTTTCTGGTGTCTAGGAGCAACCTAAAGACTTTACAATGTTAGAGTAAAAGGATAGAGAAAATGTGCTATCATGTCATCAAGCAAAATCAGGCAGGAGTACCTATATTCATTTAAAACAAAAACACTCACAAAATAAAAAAAATGGGGATGATAAAGGGTTAATTTTGATAATAAGGTGGTTAAATTTCAAAGAAGGACTAGCAACTTTTTATGCATATCTATCTTAGAGAAAAGCATCATAATCAATGAAGTAAAAATTAGTGAACTAATGGAAAATACTTGATTCCACTGATGAGATGGCTTTTGGTATTAAAATGATTAATTAAGTGGGTAATAAAGTAAGAAAAATATTGTCCCTGAATTCACCTTCAGTCAGTTTTTGACAACTGAATTTTAAAGGACACCCTATTGGACATTAAAAACCTATATATCTTTGTGAAGGTCAATTAATCATTTTGTATGATAGGCCACATTCAAGGTATAGAATATATGCATTTAGACAATATTAAAAGAAAAGAAAGTATACAAAATTGTTTCTCAAAACCCAAAGAGGTTAGACTAGAAGGCAATGCTAGAAATATAAAAGGAACTATTCCCCAAACAGTAATATAATATAAAATTCTGAGAAATACATAGTCTTCAAAAGAAAGTACATATTTTTAATCAAATGTCAAGGATACAGATTTAGAGGTTTTGTTTGCTTAGATAAAATTTATGATATCAAATTCTTACATTAAAAAAGAAAGCTCTCTAAAAGTAGTAAGTTATATTTCTTCCTTAGGAAACTTGGGTAGGTAGAATAATTGAAGCCTAAATCAAGCAGACAAAGGAAATAGTAAAAACTATAACAACAATCAATGATACTGAAAATAGGAAAATAGCAGTCAACAAAAGAAAAGGTTTTGGTTTTAAAAACATGGCTTTAACAAAAAACTAAGCTTATAGCTAATTGAGGCAAAAGCAAAGTAGACGTAATTTACCAAGATCACAACGAAAATGGTGTCATTATAATAGATTCTAAGTGTATAAAAGCTAATAACAAAATGGGTGTAACAATTCTATTCTTCTTGTACTGATATCTAGATTAAATGGACCCCAAGGAACAAGCTTCCCAGTATCATACAAGCTTTAATATATGTAATAAATCAGAAAATGCACAGTAAAGAAATTAAATCAGTGTTTCATAACAGTTTTTCTGAAAGGAAAACACTGGGTCCAGAAAATATCAATAGGGTTTCTAGCAAGTATTTTTTAAAGGAAATTATTTCAATTATTTATACTTTTTTGTAGAAAATGAAAGTATGAAGAATATTTTCAACTTGTTTTAATAGTTAGCATTGATCTAATACCAAAGTTAGAAAAAGATATTAAAAGAAAAAAAAAACTGCACAAAAATATTTTTTTTTTCTGAGACAGGGTTTCTCTGTAGCTTTGGTGCCTGTCCTGGAACTAGCTCTTCTAGACCAGGCTGGCCTTGAACTCTCAGAGATCCACCCGCCTCTGCCTCCCGAGTACTGGGATTAAAGGCGTGCACCACCACCACCAGGCACAAAAATATTTTTTATAAATACATATACAAAAGTTTCATCACATCTGTGCAAATTTAACTCAACATTGCATGACTAAAATCATGCACCATGTCCATGTTGAATTCATTTCACTTTCAGAGATTTGTTCAATATTTGGAACCCATAACATCAATAACTGAATAGGGAAAAATTATATCATTATGTAAATTGATTACGAAAGGAGGTTTGAAAAAATACAATTTCCCATTCATATGAAAACTCCCATCAGGCAGAGGCAGGCAGATCTCTGTGAGTTTGAAGCCAGCCTGATCTACAAGAGTTTCAAGATAGACTCCAAAGCTACAGAGAAACTCTGTTTTGAAAAAAAAGAAAAGCCTCCTATCAAAGTAAGAATTCCTTTAACTTGAGAAAGGCTTCTATTAAAAGCTTAATATCATACTTATTAGTGAGATACAATATGATTTCCTCCATGACTGAATCAAGGAAGCCTCTATTGCCATTTCTATTCAGCATTGGACCAGAAGTCTTTATTTTTTTAAGACATCAATCAAATTATTGGATTAGCAAGACTAAATATATGCTTTAATCATGTGGAAAAAATAGATTTTTTGTTTAAGGATTTTTTTCCATTATCTACCAAAATTAATTATAGCTTGAGAGTTTCATACACATATACTTCAGTTATTTAATTTCTTCTACTTCACCTCCTGCAACTCTTGCCATGACCTCCTAATTCTCTTTCAAATTTATAACCACTTCTTAATTATTAACATGCAATAAGACAAGAAACAGATGAGTAAAGAGGGGTTGAATGATATAGGTCCTTCATGGGTACCATCCTTGTAACCCACTTCCCCTAATAGGCCCCACCTATCGATAGCCTACTCAACTATGAATTCCATGATGGACTCACCCATTTAAGAGCTTAGCAATATCATGAGCAAATTATCTTTCAATAACACAATGTAAACCTTATGATCCTATAATTCTCCATAGCATTATCAAGCTTTGAAGCATTCTTTTTTTGGGGGGAGGGACTTTTCATATTCATATTTTGATAGTCTTTAGCTATAAACCAGTATTTTATGGGGGACAGGTATGCAGTATAATGCTGAGAGTTTTAGGGGGCATGAAATGAGTTGATTAATAAACTATCTGCGAAGATGATAGTAAATACTTCCCTTGCCTTACTCTCGTCCTGAATAGAGACACAACAGCATCGTTTAACCGTGCCCCAGCTGATAGGTAAAAGGTGATGCCCTTGCTGTTAAGAGCATGCATTGGAGCTGAACTGACCATCATGCCTTTGCAGTTCCTGAAATCACCTTGTAATTACACATAACATTATCTAATACCAACTTGTTCAACTCTACATTTGATTTTATGCACAAAACTGACCAAGATTTACTGAAGGTTTTAGACAGAATCATATCATCATATAAGGTTACCGAATATTTCTAGGATGTGGGGGCATTAAAACAAACATAAAGAACTGATTTGGTACCAGAGCAGAGAACACAGTGCTGACTAGAGGAAGACATTTTCTGAAAATATTATAGTAGTAATTATGACAATTTTTTAAATATTTATAAGTGTGTCCACAGATACACACTGGAATCAACTTTTGCATTTATTAAGGTAGTTGCATTATCCATTCCCCTTAAAAGACAAAACTTTTTGCAGGGGTGGGAGACTAAGAGAGAAACAAGAGTGGCTGAAGGTTATAATCATATCCAACCTCTTAATATCGCACAACAAGAATGGTGAACCTTATCTGTTTGGGAAATCATGTTTCTAATCATTGTTCTATAAGCAGTGGTTCTCAACCTTCCTAATGCTGTGGCCTTCAGTACATCTCTTCATGTTGTGGTGATCCCAACCATAAAATTATTTTATTGTTACTTTGTAGCTATAATTTTTGTTACAAATTATGTTATAAATATATGATATTCAGGATATCTGATGTGTGACCTCTGTGAAAGTGTTGTTTGACTCTCAGAAGAGTCATGACCTGAAGGCTGAGAACCACTGTTCTAGAGCAAAGTGGATCTTTTGCAGCATCTTGCTAAATTCCAAATCATTCATGCAAATTTGGCTATAAAGTTGTGACAGAATCACAATTTTTATTTACATGCTTTAACATACTTTTTAACAAAGTAATACATACTTTGATAATTCTTTGAGAATTTCACACAATGTATTTGATAGCATTCACTCCAGCTCCTCCTCTGAGGTCCTCTCATATCCGTCCTCACCGCCCTCCAACTCAACTTCATGTACTCCTTTATTTCAATTTAACAACCCACAGACTCCAATTGTGAAGTTTTTCAAAAAAGATACCATTTATAGAATGCCCTTATTGGAGTCTTCTAAATTCCTGAAAATTATTTTTAAGAGTAAAATTCTGCTTTAATTTGCTTTTGTTATTTAAGGTTCACTGCTCTTGATATTATTAAAAATTGCTTAAGTTGCAGCAGTTTGAAAGTGATATTCATATGTGTTCGAATATTACATTATTTACACAAAATACATGCAACTTGCAAAATGTATGTGTGCCAACATTTTTTTTTCCTGAATTGTCATAGAAAATAAACAAAGGTACTTAAATTGTCTCTGTATGATGTCTGGACTAGCCTTTCAGTGCTCAACAATGCAATTTGTTTCTTTAAAAATGATTTATTTATCATTACACTGGGAGAGGGGAACAGTTTCCATTGTCTCCTGGTGCTGCACTGTTGAATACTCATGTTTACTCACTGAAGAATTTTACTGAGAATAGAAATACAAAACACTAATGCAGGCTTTGTCAAAGCCGCCACTTCTCTGACACATGAGAAGTACTTGAGTTGAGGACAGCATTTGAATGGCACTGATAAAACCTCAGAGGCTCTTCAAGCAAATAAAGACTTTTTCTTTGTGGTTCTCATCTGTATTCGCCTGGAAAAATTGAATCAGAACTCCTCAACAGTGTTAAACTTTCAGAAAACCCCCATGACTATTTTTGCTTTTCAGGTCAGGATGAGTGTCATTTGTGGGTCACATGTACACTTTTTAATATTATATTTGCATATATACAATTATAAGCATCTACCCATCTAGTAAGTATTATATGTGTGTGTATGTATTTTTATGTTACTGTGAAAATTAATTCTCAATGGATGGTATTGAAGGTGGAAAAAGCAAACAAATGAACAAAGAAGACATTATTCTGCAGCGTTACCAAAACAATTAACCATACAAGCCTCCACTAAAAATAAAAACCTCTTTGAGAGAGTTTGTGGACACTTGAGTGAAGAACACTTAATACTTTTAATTGTATAGAGTCCCACCTGATTTTGAATTTTTGCTTCATATACAAAAGTCTACCTCACCGTGTCTCTCCAGTTAAAAATACCATAGTAATAGGCCAGGCTTCTCATTTTTCTTCTTCTAGTCTCCATTATTGCTAGCAGCACGACAAGACTCCTATCACCCTGGGTTACAACCTTGAGTCCATCTTTGATTATCTCTCTTTCTGCCTTGCGTCTAGAACCTTTCTGTGTCCTGCCATTTCTTCCTTTTATAGTGTTTGAAAAGCTAGTTTCTTCTTTTTTGGTTCCTACCACCAAGACCTCAATCTACTTTCTTTTATTTCTGCTTCAACTATTGCAATCTTCCACATTCTTGCCTCTATATCTTTCTTCTTCCATCTCAACTACTAAGATTCTATAAAGCCCATGAGTCTTGGAACATGTCTCAGTGTGAGCAGGGAGGGGAGGTGGGAAATGGTTTAACTTAAAAGATGAACATAGAGTAAAACAGAAACCAGTGTGTTAACGGTACATATCATCTGTGATATTTAAAAACAAAATGTACATTCATGGAACTTTGGCCTCAACATACTTTATACATGTACAGACAATTCTGTGCTCAGACATCTTTGGACAATGTAGCACCTGGTGCATGCACTACACTTCCAGAGAGTTAAAATCACACCAGCTTCTTCAAGTTCCAGCAGCCCGGTGGGAACATAAACCTTTTTCAGCACTCTGTCCACACTGTTTCTGAAACTCCTTTGACCGTGAAATCCAATATTATTATTTTTTTCAGTGTATGATGAAGGGCATTTTTTAAGGAAAGTTATTCTACTTTCTCATCATTCTACTTTCATTTTCAGAGACTTCCCTTGCAAAGGAAAGCAGGCTAAGGTGTTAGGCGGCCTTAAAGAAAAAAAAAAAAAAGATTAATTTTTCAGCAAATCCCAACTACCCCAACTACCATGACAAAAGCCAAGGATGGGTGGTCCATTTCTCACACGTAAAAGAACTAAGTCACATGATCCTTTGAGTAGCTGTGAATCTAAGCATCTTCCCTGCTATCTCCGCTGAAGTCTCTCTCAATTATGCTGAATTAGGATGTTTCCCACCTTTCAGCTTCATCATCAAACTTCCTGCTATCTCTATGCAGGGGCGACACTAAACAGTCCCCGACTGTAGATTCCAAAAGCTTAAAGCCCTGTGATCTCATAGTGCAGACACATGCTAGTCAGGGATGGAGGCTATTATGCGCTCTGCCATCATTATTTGTTGCGTTAGCATTAAGATTTTACCATTGATCAGTCCACACACTGCAGGCCCTTTGTGTAGCTTACTGTGTTGGAAGGATAGCTCTTGGCCACGGTATTTGACAAAAGTGTCTATATAAGCAGTCATCCTGAAGTGCTGATTCTGATATTTGATTTGGGATTAAACAGTCTGTTGCCAGCCATCTGCTTTCCTATGCACGCGTCCTTGAGAGGTTAGGATTCTACAGATATTGCCCCATAACTTTAAGTGGTATTTGAAAGATTGGAATTAGCTTAGACATATGCCACTGAAATTGCTGTCCTAATCCTAAAGGACCATTCAGGTTTTGACACCAGAACCCAAATAAAGGGGGGCGGCGAGTTCTCTCTTTTTTCACACTGTTGCTGATTCAGAATCTTGCTGTGATCTGCACAACGCTCTGAGACCCAAGAGTACTTGCCTGACAAAGTTTGACCACAGTTCACGCTCCTGCCTATATGAAAGTGTGCACTGACTGCTCAAGTCGCGTCTCCTGATGTCTTGTGGAGAGCACACTTCTCTGGCTTGTGCCTGATGACTCTGCAGAAACTCCCGCGGTTTCTGCCACCTCAGCAGCTTCTGTCTCAGGGACCTGGATGGACCCCTACAGAAATGTGCAAAGATAGTAAGGACCCATCTCGGCCCCGCATTTGAAACGGCAAATGGTTGTGGCTTAATTCCAGGTAACTCAATCAAATAAAAATTGAACTAAATCCACTAACAGCCTGAAAATTCCAAGCAGAAATGGTTTTGTGTGGTTTCTGGGTACAGAACTAACTATCTATTTCTTTTGATTTAAGTCTAATTATATAATGAAGAAGTTGCTCTGGGAAATCCCCAGATGGGTACTCCATCATTACTGTTTTGGGTTTGGGGCCTGAGTTTCATTCATTATTCTGCACCATGTGAATGTACTAAGTGGCCCAAAGGGAAAAGGTAAACAAGGAGACAATTTGATCCATAAATTTAACCTTTTATGACTCAGAAAACGTGTCTCTGTACTCACCCACATAACCCTTTCATGTGACAGAAAGAACTAATTAATACAGAGTAATGGCGATGGGGGAATGGATGAATGGATAACGATCACACCAGTGGATGTTGCTCACTAGCTACATGACTGGTATAGAGCTGGTGATTGGAAAAGAGGAGTGACCAATCTGAGTAAGATCTACGCTCATTACAAATAAGCTAGGAACTGCAGTGAGGTGAACGTAGAGATCAGGAATCCAGAGCATGCCATGGGTACTTGAAGGCAGATGCTAGGTTCACTCTTGAAAGACTTTTGTATTTACCTGACTTGTAAATAAAGAATGAGAGAAATGTCACCAGGAAAAGATAAAATAATTTATAATTGCATTGCCTCAAGAAATGAAGTAGAAAAATCTATAGAACAAATATTTGTTGAAATGTCTGTAACTTTCAAAATATTTTTTAAAACATTGTTGGGTTATACAATGACTCTTATCAAGAATATGACATAAAGTAAGACTAAACTTAATGTTAGGGAGAATTTCATTCCTCCATATTTTAGATTTCTTGTTTCCTAAAAGGCTCCTTGAATAGTGTTTCTATAATTTTATCAGTACCTAAAATGTTTTTTTAAACATTCTTTCTAGCCAACATAATTCTCCACTTTCAGTGTCGAAATGTACTTTCCTTTTAAATTAAGCCCTTTTTGTTCAGTTTTGTTTGTTTAGCTACTTTATTGTATGTGACATATTTAGATATTAATGAAATTTTACTATCTCTGGAATGGCAGTGAAGTTAGATAGAAAATTGTGAAATGGCTCAATCGATTTTTACTATATAAAATTCAGTACCCATCTGACAAGTTATGTTTTCCTTTGCATTTATGTCTCCTACATTCAGTAAAGATTTGGTATACATTATATGTAAACTTCATTTTTTAACACTAAATTTTTTAATCTAATTATATTTCAGATGTTCACAAAGGTAAATAAAATAAATACTTTTGAATAATTCATAACTAAATTGTTTTTGATTTGTTATTTTTTGTGTCTTTTCCTTGAAAAATCTGTAGAACCCTGTAGTTACAACTAATGCCCAACTTAATTTTCACTGTTATTCATTGCTGGTTTGAGACTTCTCAGACTGGTGTGCACATCATTCCATACTGTGCAACATGGGCATCCTCCAATAATACACATTATCATGTTAAGGATATTCCAAAATGTACCCCTGTCAGAGGTCCATCAGAGAGCTCACAAAAGGACACCATTATGTTCCTTTGATCATCTTTCATGCTATCTTCATCAGTAAAATAAAATATTGCTTGTAGATGTTTAAAAGTACTAGTCATTTGAAAGGCAAATTTGTGAAAGCAGGAGCGTAAGATCTCTCTTCAACTAAATTTGATGTTATAAAATTTTATTGGGACATAATTCATGTGCTGTATACTATACCCATTTAAAACATACAATTTAGAGGGTTTGGATACAATTACACTTTGAAGACCACCTATGTAATCCATTCCAAAACGTTTTTTTTTTCCCCACCAGAGACACACTGCATACACTTTAGAAGTTACCCAGCATTTCTTTACCACAGCCTAACCCTGTGGTTACAATGACTTC
Source organism: Alexandromys fortis (assembly GCF_014885135.2). Classification (NCBI taxonomy): domain Eukaryota; kingdom Metazoa; phylum Chordata; class Mammalia; order Rodentia; family Cricetidae; genus Alexandromys; species Alexandromys fortis. The sequence continues at coordinate 7,324,774 of NW_026067899.1, forward strand.
ACTTTTTTGTCCCTTTAGATTTGAATATTGCAAAGCAGATCATAAATCATCTAATATATGATCTTTGTGAATGACTTCTTTCACTTGACACAATGTTTTTTAGGTTCCTCTATTATGGAACATACATTAGTTATTAATTCCTGTTACTGTCAAATAACATCATTATATTGATTTGCATTTCAGGGATGGCTAAGGATATTAAACACTTTTATAGGCATTTATTGACTCTTTGTAAATTTTCTTTAGATAAATCTATACCATTGTTCATTTTGAAATGAAATTATTTGCATTTTTACTTTTGAATTCTAGGAGTTATTTACTTCATTTCTGTACAAGCTTTATGTCAGATACATGGTGTTTATGTGTGCATGTTTGCATGTGTATGTTTGTGTGTGTGTGTATGCCTGTGCACATCCCATGTCATTCATGCAGCAGTCAGAGGATAGCTTTTGTAGTCCCGTCTCTTTTACTACCACGTGGGTTCTGGGAATTGAACTCAGGTCCTCAGGCTAATTGGTGCCATCTTTTATCCCCTGAGCCATCTCTACAGCTACTCATTTCCCTTTATTAACAGTGTCTGTGAAAACAACAAGCAAAACTTACATTTGACCAATTCAAAGTTCTTATTTTAATATTGAGGTTGTTTGTACTTTTACTGTTATTTTAAGCAAATCCTTCCACCCGCAGGCCTGGGGACCCATGAATGCGTCTCCTCCAAGTCAGGACATAAGGCTGGAAAATGGCTTCAGCCTAGGAGTGTGAAACTGATCTGTTCAATGCATGAAGTCCCCATCACAAACAGAAAACGAAACAAGCAAGCATTACCAACTTCATAGTCATAAAGGTTGTTAGACCTGTATTTCCTATTGGTCAGATTATGGTTTTAGTGTTCTTTATACACATATATTTTACTTTTGTTTAATATGTGGGACAAGGGTCAGATTACATTTTATGTCTTACTGTGTCCCATTGTGTAGAGATACTGGCATATCTTGGCACTGTTTTTGAATTCAGTGTATTATAAACGTTAGCTCTGATTTTCACCCTCCCCATTCTGCCCCATTCTCCCCCCCCCCGTATGCTGCACTACCCTCTTTTACTTCGTTTTCATAGCTGTTTATTATTCTGTCTTCATAACCGGATATTTGTGCTGAGTTTAAAAATCAAGAAATATATTTCATTCAATTTTGATACCTTTCTGGAAGTAATTTCAGTTATTTTGAGCACCTAATATATTTATGAATTCCGTGGCAAGCACAGCAATTGGCTTGTCACCTTGCAACTGTAGATAAATTTGGGTAATATTTCCATATCGATACTAAGGATTTTGTTAGGAGAACATACCATGTCTCTTGATTTATTTAAATCTGTTATTAATTGAAACATTATTTTATAGGCTGCAGTGTAGAATCTTTGCAATTTTGCAATAAATTTATTCCTATATATTTTATTCTTACTCATGCTATTACTATGATTTCTGTCATATTATAAGCAAAGGTCTTTCTTTCGTTCTCTTTCTCTCCTCTATCTTAGCATTGAACTTGCTAAGGCAAGTGCCGCTAGGCAAGTGCCTACTTTGACCTAAATTCTAAGCCTAATTTGCTCAGTGTCTTCGTTTTGGAGGAATGGATTTTATAGTGTTTCCTACATATCGATTAAGATAATCACAGTGCTTTGCCTTTTTAGTGATATGGGGTACTTTATTAGTTAATTTTTAATTTTTAAACTAACCTCACTGCTGAAATGATTCTCACACAATCTTGGAATATAATTAGAATTTTGTTCCTAATAAACACTGACATACAGTGTCTTGTCTCACCATGTATTTGTGTAGTTTGTATATAAAAATCTCTAGACTTGCTCATTTATTTATTTGTTTATTCTTTTATCTATTGTGCACATGGTGTGTTTGTGTGTGTGCTTGTGTGAGGGAACAGGAGGTTCAGCTCAGTATCTTCTGCAAGTGCTCTCCTCCTCAGTTTTTGAAACATGGTGTCTCTCTGGACCCGGAGCCCACAAATTTGTGTAGACTGGCTGGATAGCCAACTCCAGGGATCCTCCTGTCTCCTTCTCTCTAGAATTGGCATTACAAGTATTACCCCTTCCTTACATTTTTAATTTAATTTTTTTTGAGATTTTAAAAATGAACACTGTCTTTATATCTTTACTTCCTCACCCCCCAATTCTTCCCACTAAAATTCAAATTCATTAGCTCTTCTTTAGTTTTTTTTTTTACACATACACATGCATACATATAAACACAGCTGCTGAGTCTATTCCTTTTGCGTTTGTGTGTATGTGTTAAAGGATGACAGCTTGGGATTAGACAACATATCAGGGACTTATCCCTGGAGAAGAACAATTCTTCTTCTGTAAGGGGCCATTAATTATCTGTGTAAAATATATATTCAATATACATTCAAACATTCTATTATTATTTACCTTACCTCTTTGCCTCCCTCTGTCTTGCCTTCTACCCCCTTCACAGTTAAATCTTTCCTGCCCGCCCATTTTCTACTATTTTTCCCAACACGGCACCACCCATGCTGACTTTGTTCTTTCCAGGTGTCTTCAGGTGTTCCACATTTCATACACGCATGCCTACCTATTTGGAGCTAGAACCCACAATTACGAGAGAAAATGTGTTTGTCTCTTTTCCTTGTCTGTTTGTCCTATTCAAATCTGGTGTGATAATTTTTGTTTTATCTTAATATGTTTTATTTTGTTATATTTTATTATTATTCCTTAAAATCCAGTTTGATTTTTAATGAGACAGATAAGTAGTGGATCCTGATGGGAGGGGGTATAGGGAGAAAGTGGGTGGAATAGAGGGAGGGAAAACTAATCAAGATATATTATGTGAGGAAAAGGTAGCCCTGGGAGGCCTGTTCGTTTTTTTTAAAGGAAACTGAAGAGGAGTGGATCTGGGAGAATTAGGAGGCTGGAAGGACTGGAGGGAGGGAACACTGTGGTCCCGGGTGTAAAGTTGGGAGAAGACAATAAAATGTCTCCAAAGCACACACATAGAAACCTATTTTCAATGAAAGGGGAAAATCTTTGTCCTTATGATTCTGAGAGTTATCTTACTTAGTAAAGTATTTCCTAGTTCCATCTGTTTCATTTAATATTCTAGGGTTGTATTTTTGTTTCCAAACTGAGCTTCCATTGTGCATCCACGCATTTCTTTGTGCCAGAAGGGCAAACAGTTTATCACCCTGTGCCAATAACTCACCCACAAATTTTAGGTCCTTTTCCCTTTTCTTCAGATTCCATAATATTTATTGACATATTATTAAACTATTATTATCTTTTGTGCATCCCTATGTGACTTTCCATTTCAATGAGACTGCGTTCAATTCTAAAATTTACATACCTTTCCCTTCTCAAAAGAACTTCTGTTCTCACAGATGTTCCTCATTAGCTGAGTTGTCCTCATACTTAAATAATTTACCCAGACTTGCGTCCCTTCGTTCATTTAAAAAACATATTTGGCAATACTTAGGTCTTCATTTGTTAAATATGTCAAGACTGCCTGGCAGTTTCTATTGTCTATCCTGTTCATTCAGTGTGAACTCAATTTCCCACATATTTTGAGTGTGTGTCTCATTATTTTTCCTTATAGTAGGACAATTTGCAATCAAATATAGTAGTTGCTATTGACACTACTTATGAACCAGTCATTGAGACAATGTTGTTTATCTTTTAGAATCCTGGAAAGCCTATGGCTCTAGATTGTGAAATCTCTGATGTCGTTCCACAGGTGCAATTTACTGAGAGAGTATTTAATGACCAAGTTGGAAGTTGCCTGAGAGTATACTGATAATCACCTGTTGATTTTGCTCTTAGTTTCAACAGTGACAATGAGAATGAACTCTTGAGTATGGTTAGGTTACTTTTCTGTGTTACTTTGTGAGATCAATTTTTGCATTTCTTCTGTCTGCAGAAAAGAGTTCCGAATTGTTTCTCTCCTTAGTTTGCCCAGACTGTGGTAGAGCTTGCTGCTATACTAAGAGGTTTATCAAAGCAATCATAGTCTTGAGCTATCCCACACTGCATTATAAAGACAGTTTGTTCTTTTATTGCCCTCTGTTTTCACTGTTTGCCTTTCTTCTTGAAAAACAAAACTGAGGTACTGCCTTAAGTCAGGAGCCCTGTCTGTGCTAAGTCTCTTTAAGGCCTTTGTTTTATTTTTTTAAATTATTTACTTCTTTTCCAACTCTCTATACTCTTTTTCTTGTCTCTCCCAAGCCTACATAGATTTATCCAACACTGTGACCCATTTAGTGGTCTTTTATATCTGAGTCTGTTCTATTGTGTATCTGTAATCCTTTACTGTATAGGAGCGCTTCTTAAAATGCTAAGCATTTCTTAAAAATCTAAGTCGCACCATTTCTAGGGTAATATGGCATTGCCTGCTTGCCCTGCCCAGTCCAACATGGCATAGAGGTGTTCACAGCCTCTGAGCCTTGCATACCACCCCAGTTCCAAATATGCAGGGAGTCTATGTTGAGCCATTAACAGGTTTGTAACACATTGCTTACAAACCCCATTTAAATGCTGGGTTTCCTGAAAGAGCCAGAGGTTTCACTGGCAGCATGGCCCAGGAAGCCAGCATTTCAAAGCAGTGTGGCTTCTTTTTCTGTTACTGCTGAGTAAGGAAAATCTTTCTTAAAGGAGCTGTGGCACACCAGCAGCAAACAGTAAGAAGCTGTGTTAAACTCTGTATTTTTGTGTCTTGAATTCCTTTTCAAGCTCTCTTGGGTTCTTAAGTGGATTTTAGTTGGCCATATGGGTGCCAATTCGTTGGAGGAGGCCAATTGTTTTGTTTCTGCTGCTCAGCCCTGAAATAATCACACAGAAACTATATTGTTGACATCATTGCTTGACCCATTAGCTCTATTTTCTTATTGGCTAACTCTTACATCTTAATTGAACCCATTTCTAATAATCTGTGTATCTCCATGAGACTGTGACTTCACTGGGTAAAGATCTGATGTCTGTGTCTGGAGGGGTACATGGCTTCTCTTTGACTCTGCCTTTTTTTTTTCTCCCAGAAATAAGTTTAGTTTTCCCTACCTACCTAACATCTACCTTATCACCAGGCCAAGGCAGTTTTCTTTATTCAGTAATGGTAATTACAGCATACAGAGGGGAATTTAACATCAGTTGTCTCGACTTGCTATTCCCTCGGTGAATTTTTCTCCCTCTGAATAAGTTGGGGCACTGGTCATCAGCTGCCAGTACTCTAAATCTTCATGACTGAGAAACAGTGTAGGCTGAACTCTAAGGGAACCACCTGCCTTCTTGGCTATATTCATTTTTATTAGTCTCTAATATGTGTCTGGGGACAGTCTGTACCTTTTTTTGTCTCTTAACAGAATTTGAATTCATTGTGTGTGCGTGCAGTGCTGTGCATTGAACTTGAAGTCTCATGCAAGCTAATTGAGTGCTATGTCACTTCCTCCAATAAGGCCACACCCACTTCAACAAGGCCACACCTACTTCAACAAGGCCACACCTAAGTGTCACTCCTTTTGGTGGGCATTTTCTTTCAACCACCAAAGATGTTTCTATCATTTCAACATTATATATTACTTTTAATTCCCAGTTGGTTTTTAAAAGCCTTGAGTCCATACATGTTGGGGAATCACTACAAATGAACAGTTAATATTTTAAGACATGAAGGTCTGTCTGTTTGTGGCTTGCTTGTTATCACTTTGGGGCACCTTCAGGCTAATTTCCCTTTTAAGTAGATTTCTGTTGTGTGCAGACCATGAGTTCAGGCTCAGTGCTTTCTAAATACATTGGTTTTTGCAGGAAGGACTTTTCCCTCCGTCGTCAAGTATGATACTGCTTGCTTGCCTTTGCAGACAGGTGTACTCCCCATACCTGCTTCATTACCTGTCAGGGTTGTGGCTTCTGGATTTGCATTGGAAACCTATAGTCCTTGCCTCTGCTTAGACCTGATTCACAGCTATTCAAATTGAGCTTTCACTTCTGTGAATTGCTTCTCTGATTCCGGCATCTAGAAATGTATTTCCTTTATATTAGCCCTCTTCTGTTTTGGCAATCTTGAGTATGAGAAAATAGAGGCTGTGTTCTACCCTCAGTCAACAATTTGTACAGAGAAGTTCTGAATACATGGTGTAGTGCATTTTACATAGATATTTATGGTCATAAAATGTATGTAGTTTGTGCATAGTTATTAAAATATGGGAATGATCTTCGCACCTATCCAGCTGATTGGTGTAGACCGTCACAGCTCTGAGCATGAACCATTTAGAATAGAGGTGACTTTAATCTTTTCCTCGAGCTATACTGCCCTAGGTAACACTATAATATTGACAGTGTGGGGTTGTCACTGGAAATTGTTTTATATATGGCTATTTCCTTTGCCTGCTGTAGTCTGAGACTTCCGTTTTGGAGATGTTTATAGCTTTGAACTATTTCTCCACCTTTTGTGCATCCCTCCTATAGGTGGCTGCACAAGAAGACCATTTGTTGTAAGATTTTCCTCCTTGTACCATCATTTTTCATAGCCTTGTGCCACTCAGCACATAACACAGGAACTAGTGAGTGACCCAATGTTTTAACTGTCAGTCACCAGGAACTGCTTTACGAAACAGGCTTAACAGCTCATAAACTGGAAGGAATCCTGTTTACTGCCATCTCTGGACTCACAGATTGCTGCCTGTTAGTGTTCTAGCAACACTTAGGGGGCAAGCACCTAAAATACTTTATGTATTTCTTAAGAAGGTCTGGTCTTGTATGCATCCTTACATTTTTTTTTATCTAGTATAATAGGAGTAGACCTTGGGGTTATGATATCAGAGCTACTGACGACTTTCTGCAACATGCAGTGTGAATATGTCTTCCACATCTAGAAATTTTTGAAGGAAGAGAAAATGTCCCAGTGAAATGATATTTGAAGATGAATAAATAGATTCACTATTCGTTTTCTTCTTTTTTTTTTCCCCACAAGTCTGTCACTGTAGGTTAATTGACACCTTCTCTTTGTCTTATTGGCCTCTCAGCACTTTTCTCCCTTAGTCTTGAATTGCTTTACTCTCTGCTGCAGGTGGATGTCTAAGCTGAAAATAAACTTGAATCTATTAAAGTGGCTAACATACAGTGATGTCCCTGTTTTGTAAATTGAGTTCAGATATAGGCTATCTATCTGTTTGGCAGCAGGAGAGGTTACTTTTGGTCTAGGTTTTACTATTTCAGCTGTTAGAGTTACTTTCTAAGGTGGATAGGGTCAGGGTACTATCAGATTCACACATTACTGTCTTTACTGAATTTATATGAACGACCTCCTTTGGAGATTGAAGAATCCAACACGAGTATGCAGAAGGGTTATCTCCACCAGAAAACACCATTTTCACCCCCTTTTTTTATTGTAAGAAATGTTATTGCCTTTTGACATATACTGAATTTTTTTTAAGTTTGATAAAAAAAAGCTACACTATTGTGAGAGAAGACCGGCGATCACAAGCATGCAAAAGCATTTGGTTTCTGGATTTTCAGGACAGAGAATTCAGTTTTCTTTATATATCAGATTGTTAGGCTACCGTCCTACTAAGACTCAGCTTTTGGACACCACTAGCATTAGTATTGAGTATTGCTGTGTGGAAGATAAGTATTATTGTGCCTTCCTTACAGAAATAAAGGTGGAAACGGTACAGGGGGTAACTCCACCCAGAGCATCTATACGTATTAGTGACGGGAAAGGTTCAACTTCTGTTCCCAGATTGTAATGACTATGGCACAGGTAAGCTGAAAGGGAGCTAAGCCACCATGGGCTCAAAAGGAAATGGGCACATAGAAGTGTGTGCATATTCACGTATGTAGTCTCTGTTTAATTTTAAGTGCACTCACCATCTATTAAAATTTAGTCTATTCAGAATTAACTCATTTTTCATATTAAATTGCTGATATGAATAGGTTTTTCCTCTTCATAAACTACATCCCTTAAGAAAAGAAATACAAGCCTATTTCTTTTATAACCTTGCTCAGTGTATCCTGTAGCAGCTGGACATTTTAGAGGATTAATGGGAATGAAAACTCAGCATTCAATTGTCTTCCATTTCCCACAGTTCTCCTGTCAACATTCATTCTAATGAATTCTTTGCCCCAAACGTCTTAAGTACAGTAGCTAACATATGGTGGCATGTCACTAAGCAGGTGACAGGGGGCCTGGATCCACATCTGCTTTAGCATGTTACCATTTCCCTCCTTCCCTCTATCCCTCCCTCCCTCCTTCTTTCCCTCCTTCCATCTCTCCCACTTCCCCTGCCCTCTGCTTCCCTTCTACCCTTTCTTCCTTCTTTCATTACTGCCTCCCTATTGCCCCTGCTTCCTCCCTTCATTGATAATTCTCAAGGGAATATTTGAGTTAACTGGAAAAGTTTTTCTTTACAAATGAGTTTACCAATCATACGCTGTCACGTGGCTCCTGCTGAAATTGAGGTGCAGCTCCATGTTGGTTGACTTACGAGAAATCATCTTTGCTCCTCTAGGAATGTCTACATTTTAGTTAACTGAGATATGCCACAAGTTGCTAGGTTTTCCTTTATGTGTGACTTTCATAAAACACACCGAACATTTGACTTTTTAATAGCTTTCTTTTAAATGTTTATGAGTTTTATATCAAAGTTTATTAGCTTCGTCAAGAAGGAATAGAAATGTTTATGGAAAGCAGAACGTCTTACGAAGTTTTGAGGTCTTTAAAAAATGAACATATATGTTTAGTTAAATAGGGTAAGTGATCTTTTAAATGCCATTATGTGATACACACATGTCTATATTTATTTAAAACAGGTTAGAGAAATATGATTTGGGAATAGCGTTGAAACTACATCAGCTAAATAATTTGTTTCATTAGCTACAAAAGCTGCTCTTACATATTTACAGGATTCACCTGATCACTTACAAGTTTCTATCTCAGCCGGGCGATGGTGGCACATGCCTTTAATCCCAGCACTGGGAGGCAGAGGCAGGCGGATATCCATGAGTTGGAGGTCAGCCTGGTCTACAAGAGTTAGTTCCAGGACAGGCTCCAAAAGTCACAGAGAAACCCTGTCTTGAAAAACCAAAAAAAAAAAAAAAAAAGAAAAAAAAAGAAAAAGAAAAACAAACAAACAAACAAAAAAACAATTTTCTATCTCAAAATTGAAATAAACACTGTTTCTGAAAATTATATATCAAAAAGACAAAGATTTACTTCTTCCAAAGAGGAATACTTTTTGTTACAATCCTAAAGATGTGAAATAGTCTTTACCAAAGATGAGTCTTCTTATTATTTATCAAAACCAGTGGCCATGCCTGATGGAATATATACAGGTAACAACAGACAAATTGACAGCTCTATTTATAAGTTTTTTAGCAAATATAAGATATATTACTGCCAAAACTTTTCTTCCATTCTTTTTTAAACTTTTTTTTTTATTACTTTTATTGAGTTATACTTTTTTCTTCACTCTTCTCCCTTCCTTGCCCCTCCTCTTCTACCCTCTCCCACGGTCCCCATGCTCCCAGTTTACTCAAAAGATCTTGTCTTTTCTACTTGCCATGTAGATTAGATCCGTATATGTCTCTCCTAGGATCCTCATTATTGTCTAGGTTCTCTGTGATTGTGAATATTAGGCTGGTATTCTTTGCTTTATGTCTAAAAGTCACTTATGAGTGAGTACATATGATGTTTGTCCTAGCACGTGGGAGGCAGAGACAGGTGGACCTCTCTGAGTTTGAGGTCAGCCTGGTCTACAAAGGGACAGCCAGCTAGATCTGTCATACAGAGAAACCCTGTCTCGAAAAAAGAAAAGTTTTTTTTTTTACCTATGTCTGTATGGTGTAGCACACCCAGTACATTCTTGTTGTAGTCTTTGATCTATTTGAGGCTGAAGTGTAAGATGAGGGACAAGAATCAAGTCCAAGTTTCATTCTTATACATACAGATAGCTATTTATAATATTTAGCTTTACATTATATACATATATTGTATGTGTATATATTATATATGCATGTTGTTCTGCCCTTCTTTATCCCAGCACTCTCTCTCTCTCTGTCTACAAGTCCTGCCTAACCTCTTCCTGCCAGTTATTGACCACTTAGCTCTTTATTAAACCAATGCAATGTATCTTTACAGTGTACAAAATGATCATTCCATAACAAATTATAGTTATTAGAATTATAGAAACAAAAAAATAAAAAAAATCTGTATTTAAGATTCTGTGAGTTTTGTGCATAGAAAACAAAACTATCCATATAAAGATTATTAAAGTTATAAGGGTCTATAAGAAAAAATAAAATATACTTTGCTTCAGCAATGGTATGCTTCTTTTAATCCATGGGAATCTGTGGTAGAAAAATGGCACATACGACCTTTGCTATTTTGAGAATGTTCCTTCTAACTATGAAGAGCTTTTTGTCATAAAATGGTGTTAGATTTTGTTGTGTCATTTCTAAATCCATTGAGATGAAGAAGTAATTTTTGTCTTGAAGTTCATTTACATTTGTTGATTTGTGTATATTGGACTATCCCTTTTCCTCTGATTATAAAGCCAACATGATAATGGTGAATAACTTTTCTGATGTATTTCTGTATTTAATTTGGAAGAATTTCTTAAGGAATTTTGATCTACATACACCAGGAATATTGGTCTGTTGATATCTTTCTCTTGTTTTGTATCTTTATCTGGTTTTAGTATTAGGTTGTTATTGTCCTTTAGTTGTCTTTTTGCTCTAGCTACGACTTTAAGCTATGAGTAGATATGCTAGAACGTGCTTCTTTTCATTTCTAATTCTAGTCATTTGGATTCTCCCTTTCCTTCTTGTGCTTAATATGATTAAAGGTTTGTCAATTTTGTTGATATTCTCAACAAAAAAGACAATTCATTTACCAGTTCTTTGTATTTTGTTTCTATTTCAGCCCTGAATCCAGTTAATTCTTCTTGTCTATTCTTTATGGATATCATTTTTCTCATTTTTTATAGAGATTTCAAGCGTGTTATAAAATTTTAAGTTAATAAAGTGATGTTGCCCTGGTTTTTCCCTTGTTTTCTTATTCACTTGGTGCTGTGAACTTACCTTTTAGAATTGTAGTTTTGTGCCCCATAAATTTTTGCATTTTGTGTTTTCATTTTTATTCAATTTTAACAAGTCTTTTATTTCCTTCTTCATTTCTTTATTGACCTAATTTTTATTCAGTAGTGAATTTCCAATGGTTTGTATGCTTTCTGCTGTTGTTTCTATTGTTGTTGATATCCGGCTTAAACCCATTGTGGTAACGTAGAATTATGGGTGTTATTTCAATTTTTCTATATATCTAAGGACTTGCTTTGTGCTATAGTTTATGATAAATCTTGGGGAAGATTCCATGAGTTGTTGAGAAAAAAAATTATTTTTTAGTGTGTGATTGAAATGTTTTATAGAATTCTATTAGGTACATTTGATTTATGATGTTATTTAACTCAGCATTTATCTTTTTACGTTTTGTCTGGATGATATGTTTATTGGTGAGATCCAGGTATTAATGTTGCCCATTATCATGATGACAGTATCAATATGTGATTTCAGCTATAATAGAGTTTCTTGATGAAATGGGTGCTTTTATGTTTGTTACCATAAATGTTTAGAATTGTAATATCATCTTGGTGGATTTTTCTTTCCATATCTCTTATGACTAACTTGACTTGATGTCTATTTTGTTAGATATTAGAATAGCTATGTGCGCTTCTTCTTTTTTTCTGTTTGTTCTAATATGTTTTTTCTATCATTTTACCCTAATGTGATATCTTTAATTGATGGTGAGGTGTGTTTTTGGATGCTGCAGAAATATGAATTCTCTTTCTTGCGCTATTCTACTATGTCTTTCTGTGTGTGTCATTTTATTAGAGAATTGAGAAACTAATATTGAGAGTTATTATTGAGCAGTATTTATTAATTCCTTTTACTTTGTTGTGTTGGTGAAGTTTTTGCCCTCTTTTGAATTAAGCATTCTGGGACTATTTATTACTTGTGTCCTTTGGATGTACTTAACTTCTTTATAGTCAAGTTTTTCTTCTTGTGTCTTCTATAGAGATTGTCTTGAAGACAGAAATTGTTTAATTTTTTTGACTTGAAATTTTTTTCTTTATCTATCATTTGTGATTTATAGTTGTGCTGGGTTTAGAAGCCTGACTGTCTAATCTGTCATCTTTCAAAGTCCTTCTGGCTTTCAGAGTCTTCATTGCAAAGTGAAGTTTTGTTTTGTAGGCCTGTCTTTATGTGACTTAGACTCTTTCTCTTGTAGATTTTATTCTTTCTTTCTTCTGTCCATTAATGTTTGGGGTATTATGTTTCATGGGGGAGTTTTGTTTTCAGTCTATTTGTGTTCAGTATGCCTCCTACCTTGATAAACAACACTTAATGTGTGTTGGAGAGGAAAATACAGGAATGAATGTGGGCTAGCTGTGGGGATCAGGAGTGTGAGGGTGAGAAATTCAGCATACCAGAATTCTGGATAGTCCAAAGGAGAGGGGAAGGAGGGCACAGCCAAATATTTATATCTATACATTTTAAATGTTATATCTTAAGAAAAAATTATTTTCCTAATATCTTATGAAGTCTTTACTTAAATGATGAGGTTGTTGGGGATACAGATAGAAAACATCAGAAAAATATTAGCTATAAAGTAGAGAAACGTATGGCATTATACAATCATTCCTTATGACTACATAGTTCCTATAACTTATTCATATGTCATAGCTTCAATCTATCTTACGTCAGTGAATCAGCCTTCAGCAATTTCTTATTTGTGGATGAGCAAACTATTGCAGTTCTTGGTTTACACTAAAGTATGAAATGAATTTGCACACCTTCAGGAATAAAAAGCTGTTCATGCAAATTAAACTATGGAGAATGAAAAGGACAGCAAGCAATAGTGTAGAATGATCATTATCCCTGAAATGCTACAGGAAAGCAGACAGCACTCTCTGTCCTTCCTTCTTCTTCTCACTGGAGTTACTTAGTGGTGCTTGGAGGAGGCTGCCCATAATGTTAAACATTTGTTTCCTTGTATCATGTGGCTATACATGGAAATTGTCCTTCAGCATTAAAAAGACAGTACACACACTTCATCACACTTGCATGTAGAACATATATGCTTTGCTCTATAGACTCTGTAAGAACCATAGATCAATTTAGAATTTTTAAGCTTTGTTTTTTTTTCAATATAAGTAACTTTTGCTTGAGAAAGTAAGTGCATAGCCTATTTTGATTGTAAATATCTTTGATATGATAGAATCTCTTTTTTATAAAAAAAAACTGCAACAAAAATAGTTTCACTTATTTCAGAAACCCTGGTGGTTTTAAACTGTGTAGCTCCCTTCTTTGTTCTCTGTAACAAAAGAACCTTCTCAGGCTTCCTGACTGCACTGCTCAGGTTTGTGGTTTTGTGCCAGGTGACTCTTGCCTTTTTACAGAGCAGAGCAGCCTGCACTCTGACAGCTTATTCAAAGACCAGGGCCTTTGAAAGGACTGGGGGATGGCCCTGGAGCTAAATTTACATTATTCTTATGGCTTTGAGCTTGGAGCCCTCAGAACTATGCCATTTACAGTATTTCCAATGACGGATAGCATTAACTATGAGAAGAACAACCGTTTGAGTATTTTTGATACTGTAGAAATTGATTGGCTGTCCCTGGATGTCTTATACAATGTTGGCCACTTAAAATGAAAAGAGATTTCCACTAAGCCAATAAAAATGTCGACTGCTTTAAGAATCAATGAGAGAGAAAGTTGAAGTTTGGGCATTCTGTTCTACTAGTCAAGATTTTAAAGAGAACTAGACATGGTAATTGCTTCTCTTCCTCTCTCCCACACCCTTCTCCCTCTATCTCTCCTTCTTTTCTCTGTCTTCTTTCATTTTCCTTTTTAAACAATGCACATTTTTTTACAGTTGTTCCTATTAGTTTAGTTTATTTTCTCTTTATTTATTTGGTAGATTTTGAGACAGGTTCTCATTATGTATTCTTGGCTTTTCTGATATTCCATACGTATCCCGAACTAATCTCTAATTCTTGAGTTCTGGGTTCAAAGGAGTGAACTGTCCCCAGCCCTCCCCTGAGTTTTTAAAGGTAGGTTAAATAACATAAAAATACATATTTTCAATGGCAAATATTCTTAACTGTCACATACATATCTATCAGTTTATGGTGATTACTTTGAATCGTCTTTTTGTATAGTACTGATCATTCAAGCATTTTTTCCAAATGTTAAAATCCCCATTTTCTTCTAATAATTTGATTCCATAATGATTCCAGCAAAGTTTATATCTTCTAGTAAGAAATACGCTAATGTCAATCTGGGTAATGTAAGTATCCAAAGAGACAAACCTAAAGTCAGTCACTTCCAAGTCTCCTGATGAAATAGCCTCTTCATAGGATGTGTGCTCAGGCTGCTGATTGAACATGATCATTCAAGAGTGTAGACCTCGCCCATCATCTTCCTGTTCTTAAATGGGAATAACTAGAAATCATTGCCATGAAAGATGGAAGCCAAAACCTATCAATAAAAAAAGTTCTTCTGGTATGAGACTAGACATCCTCCAAACCAAAGGATATGTATATAAAAGAGGTCAGAGAGACTGGAGGAAACAAAATCCATGAAACGATTGCAGATTTCAGATAATTGATAGATAAAATTTCTGTGTTCATAGACAAAAGTTGGCACATATTGAAGAATAGCACATGAAATTTTAAAACATGGGCCCATTGGGAAAACCCCAAAATCTTCCTGGAAAAATCCCAGCAAACAATAAAAATATCACAAACACAGGGAAAATCATCCCGATTTTCATGGAACTTTCTTTTGTGATTCTGAAAGTTAAAGAAAAGTAGAATGTGCCCTACAATCAAATGGAATGACACCATTTCTTTAGGTTTTCTCTTAAAGTTTTGGATTTTATGTTTTTATTTTTAATTATGAATCAAAAGTAAAATATTTCAGGTATATATGTGTATATATATATATTCACTGTATGAATATAAGATAAATATAAATTTACCATCATAATAATCTTTGAGGAATTATTTTAATAGCTATACCAAAAAGGGGGAAAAAGAAATAAGGAAGTAAACAAACAAACAACAAACACAATGAAATCCAGGAAGCAATAGTGTAAGCACAAGGAAAACACAAAGAAGGCCAGAATGAGGGTGAAGGAGGTGTGTCCCAGGTCAGAATCCCAGAAGACCTGAGTCAAGTTGATATAGTATATGGAGAAGAGTGTGGGCAAATTTGGGTGAAGCCAGGACTTAATTAGAGTAAAGAGATTGCCAAAACTCTTATTGTTGATCAAAATTTGTCTTCCAAAAGTTATTTTAGAGAAGTTTCCTGATCATAATAATTAAAGCACTGAATTAAAATCCTTAACCTTGAAAAAACAATAAATAATACTACTTATAATTAAGAATTAAGCATAATGAGACTAATGCGGTGAACGACTAAATATTATCCTTTGGCAAATAAAAAAAAACTAAGAAAATGTTAGAACCCTTATTTTATGATGTCTTTCCCAGTGATCTTTAATCTATAAAGATTAAATAAATAAATAATTTTATGAAAGAAATCGACTTGAAGAAATATTTTTGTCGCTGGATTTCTAAGCTTTATATAAAACTGTGGCAAAATATTATTCTCTACAAAGAACACATAGTACATACAAAAAAAGTAATAATAAAGGAAGCCAAAAAGAAAAAAAAATTCTCCGTAAAATTTAATTCTGAAATTAACAGTTTGTTCAACCAAATTGCTGTGCTTTCACTAGCTGCTAATTTTATTGACCCCATTCTACTGGGTGTCTTACCAAGCAGGCATATGTTTTTGAATAATTAATTATTACTTGCTGTGGTGATATCTCATTAGCATACATTGGCATTTCCAGATAGACAAAGTATCCTTTGGCAGACAGGGTCTTTGGCAAACCCTACTGTGAGAATGTCAACTCCAGCACAAAACAAAGAGTCTAGAAAATGTGCTTGGAAGCTAAAAGATCCCTAGAACTGGAGGGCAGGTGCTTTTGTTACTGTTTGAAAGGACGCTTTGTTAATGGCACATCACATAGTCAGATGTTTCTCTCCATAGATCTATTGGCTGGAATGGTCATTAACATAACAAACATATTAACCTATAATAAGAATATCTGCCAGCGCTGAGCACAGATGGTTACCCAACAAGGGACAATTTGAAACAAACAGAGCTGTTTACTACAGTATTCTGGACATGAACTAAAGAGGAATCATAACAAGTAGTAATAAGTGTGGTCGGTAGGATTTTTATTTAAGGAAATAAAAGTGAATTTCCTAGGGAAAAAACCTGATAATTTCCCTGTTAATTTTTTTTTTCTTCTTAATTGAACTACAAACTAGAGCTGTGTTTTATAATAAGTTCAGTTTACACTTGTATTTACAGGGCTTTTTAACAATATGTGCTTATCTGTATGCATGACAACAAAGATCATTTCTGTACATACCTCTAATAAAATATAAAATGCCAACAGGCAATCACCTATGAGAAACAGCAGAAAGGGCACGTGGATATTATGGCATGTGGGTGTCAGTGACTGTTGGCAAAATCAAAGAGATTCTTCACGACTAAATTGAAGGAGATTGAAGAGGACAAGTATTAATGTGCCTTTAAATAGGAGTTTACTACAGAATAAGGACTATCCAGACAAGAAGAACTTTGAAACAAAACTAAAATTTAAAAAAAGAGGTTATTATCTGTTTAATATTAACCCTACATGAATGATCATAACTAATATCAACCAGATAGTGCCAGCAATAATTCTCCTGAAGTAATCGTCATTTCTTTTAGTTGTCCATATTTTTAATTGCCTTAGGTCTTTTGTAGATTTCTAGCGTAAATGTTCTTGCAAAAATGACTCAAAGGATGTTAACTGGCAATGTAGTTTTTATTTGGGAGAATGTATTCTACGTGGTTTACTCTTTATATGTATGTTTTCTTATATGTAGTCCAAGTCTGATGAAAAGTTCAAAGCAGAGTTATAGTGGGAAGAGAGTTTGAACTGCCAACTAGAGAAAACAATTTCAGATGAGTAGAAAGGAACCAATCAGGCTAATGCTTTGAGTCTGAGGACATCAATGATCTGCATGAAAACAGTGGTTGAAACTGTGAAGAGGGCTGGTGGGGGGTTCAGTGGGTAAAGGTGTTTGCTCTGCAAGCCTAAGAACCTGAATTCCACATTTTGAGCCATAGTGGAAAGAGATAATGACTCCAGAAAATTATCCTTTATCTTTTGTGTGTGCATGCACACACCCCATATAATCCACCCCATCTCAACCACACAATATAAGTAAAATAAGTCTTTGTAAAGGAAACATGTTATGATTCTTAGCTGAATAATTATTTTTGAATGCATGTGTCTACACATTGAATAGCTGTTATTGTTATCAATTTAATTCTCACAAACTAAACAGTATGTACTAGATCAATAATGAAGATAAGATAATGAGCAAAGATCTTGGCCAAGGCTCAAAACTGAAAGAATATAAGAGTGAGGACCAGAAAGTGGGCTTTTGGTTTTTTTTGTTTGTTTGTTTTTTGTTTTGGTGAAGGCTACTTGTTCTTTCCCAAATGCTCAGCTCCAAAATAATCACATAGAAACCATATTATATTCAATGCTGTTTGGCCAAGAGCTTAGGCATATTTTTGGCTAACTCTTATATCCTAAATTAACCCATTTCTATTAATCTGTGTAATGCCATGTGGCTGTGGCTTACTGGGTAAGGTTCCATCCCACATATGTCTCTGGCAGGGCTACATGGCTTCTCCCCGACTCTGCTTTCTTTCTCCCAGCATTCAGTTTACTTTTCCCCCCATCCTAGCTCTATTCTACCCTGCACAGTCCCAAGACAGCTTCTTTATTAACAAACGGTATTCACAGCATACAGTGAGGAATTCCTCATCACCTCCCCTTTTCTGTCTATATAAAAAGGAAGGTTTTAACTTTAACATAGCAAGATAACATATAACAAAACAGGTATCAAGCAAGAATTACAGTTACAATATTTAAATCTACTTTATCTTTTTTTGGATATGAATTAATGTTTATGAGTAGATATTCAATATGTGACTCTTTATGATGCTAACACTCTATTATGTAATAGAAAACATATTTTTGTATAAAAGCCATTGGGCAAGCTCATACCAAACCATGAAGTTACTATCTTTACAAAATTCTGAATTCAAAGGAAAAGTTGAAGTTAGTCACAGTGTCCTAAAGTATAAACAAACACATTTTGATTTTCTAAACTTAGATAAGTGATCTTAAGTATCCTGCTTATATATTTTGCCGGGTGATGGTGGCGCACGCCTTTAATCCCAGCACTCGGGAGGCAGAGGCAGGTGGATCTCTGTGAGTTCGAGACCAGCTTGGTCTACAGAGCTAGTTCCAGGACAGGCTCCAAAGCCAGAGAAACCCTGTCTCGAAAAACCAATATATATATATATTGATCTGTAGACAATCTGCATGAACTATTTTTGTTTGTTTATTTATTTATTTATTTATTAAAGATTTCTGTCTCTTCCCCACCGCCACCTCCCCTACTTTATCTTTTATCATAACTAAGGAAAACTATAACTATAACTATCTATTCTTCAACTCCATCAAAGACTCCAGAAGGATATAATATTACCTAAGTTAATAGTAAGTGCTTTGTAAGCAACTTCCAAAACTCTAGAATTGTTTGAGACATCTTGCTGTCTGAATAGTCACCCAAAGTTCTTCTGTATCATTTGAGTAACAGCATACCAGCTCAAAGTGTACAGCAGACTTTTCCATGAAGCTAGAAATTTCAAAGATAGTTCCATTTATATTGGTAGTTTGTCAGTCACTTTCTTCTGTGTCCTGAACAATGTCTGGCAGACTCTTTATGAAGCAGGAACCGTGACCGACTGTCTCATATTGTCATGTATGGAAATACCATCACAAGTATAATCAGAAGTATGTTTTACTAATACCTTTGGCACTTTCAATGCAGTAGTCAACAGATTAATCATTGCACTAAGATGAGAAACACTCCCACCATTCTCTGCAGTCTCTGAATGTTACTTTCTGATCTATGGTTCTCACTGCTGCATCCACAAGTAAATAGTATTCTGTTAACTGATACAGCCAATTTCTCATTTTCTAGAATCTGTATCAATTTTCAGACTTTATTTTTGTGTATATTCTTCCATTAAAATAAATAATTTTAGGAAACATTATTCTTGTTGCACAAAAGTTTATTAACTAAGCCCCAAAGTTGAACATATCCTTGTTTAAATGCTAAAAGTTTTCCATATGTATAAACCATTTGATAGTTTTTAAGTTATATTTTAATTGACCCAGACAATACTTCATAAAAGAACTTTTCTCTATTATTACTAACACTATATTCTAGTTCCCATGTCTTGAAAGATCCCCTTCTGCTAATTAGTTCCTTACTAGCTACCCAAACTCTGTGAATATTCTAATTGAAACACATATATTAAAGATAATTGAAGAAAACATAAATGTGTGTGTGTATATATATTATCATACCTGTCTTTCTCTTTTATTTAACCATTTATAGGCTTCATTTAATCTATCTCACTTGGCATTTTATAGTGACCTGGGCCTCTTGCTTTAACTTTATCTTTGTTCTTTGTAAGTGATTGCTCCCAATCCCAGTGCTACAAATATAGTAAATGTACAGATTTCTTCTTATGAGTTAACCTGTTCTTGACCACTTCATTGAAAAATATACTCATATTAAATGTCCTTACCAACTTAGATATTTTATGGAAAACTTTCACTTTTTCTATATTTTCAATATACTCCACTTTCAAATTACTATGGATCTAATATTTGAAAGCATCAAAAAGAAGAATAATTAAGCATGTAATATAATGACTAATTTTTTTGGAAATATTACTTTAATGTGTGTTGCTTTTGTTTATGCACCTGATTGGCTGATATTTATCTAGTGGTGTCTTAGTGAAAGGGGATGAGTTTGTGCTGGGCTAAGGGACACCAGGTGATTTTATCTACAATGGTTGGAAGATTAGGAATTTCCTCTGGAATGTTAGGTCCATTTCTGGTTCCTGGATGATCTCAGTTTGTGGTTTTTCCTGGAAACGGGTATTGCCTTAGGGTAATCTGAAGCTCGGTACTCTATTGAGTTTGTCATGGCTGGACCCTATAATTATAAACCTTTAAACAAAGAATAACAAAAGCCATCATCATTTCAATCATACATGTAACATTTATAAAGACAAACCAAATTTAGGGTCAGAAAGTAGGTTTCATTCAGTTTATAGGAATTTAATTCATATTACCTATTTTCTGACTACAGTGGCAATGAGTTAGAAATTAATAACAAAATGTTACCTGGAAAAACATTTAGAAATTGAAGAAAACATTTATAAAGCTATGGATCCAAAACCAAATTAAAGTAGAATTACAGAGATTTTGAGTTGCATGAAATTAAAACTTCAAAGACTTTGGGAAGGTATTAAAGTAGTATTGAGAAAGATTATATTAACAAATTGTGGGTTTAGTTTCATTTCTGTTACTGTGATAAAAATACCCAAAGACAAACAACTTTAAGGCGAAAGGGGTTTATCTGAGTCGCAGTTCCAAGCTATCATTGCAAGAAAGTCATGGAACTTGGACACCCATTTGCATTCATAATCAAGAGTGCAAAATACACACAGATGTGCACACTGCTCATCCTTCTCTCTTACACAGTTAAGGGCTCAATCCCAAGAAATGTTTTCGCTCACAGTGGGCTGGGTCTTCCTACATCAATTAAGGCAATTGAAACAATCCCTGTGGACACGCTCCCGATCCACCCTAATCTCAATAATCTTTCACCTAGGCTCTTTCAGGTGGTTCCACATTTTGTCAGGTTGACAATTAAAACCAACTATCACAATTCCTATAGCAGACAACATCTAAATCCTCAAATTAATTGCAGCAGATTCAGCTTAAAATAATGAGATAGAGCTGGAGAAGCTCAATAATTATAAGAAAGGTAAAAATCAATAAAAAGCACACCCTAGTTAATAGAAAGGGCCAATAAAATTTAAAACCCCTGAGTGAACAGACTGAATGAGAAATAAAAATATTCTATTTTATATTGCCAGCATCAATAATGAGAGAGCACATCAGTACAGTTATCATAAGTAGTAAGGAGAGTCATGAGGAAAATCCTGCTAATAAATTTTAGAACAAATTGGATGAATTAAAGAAAGAAGTTCTATACTTTAGTTAGATATGCTGTTAAGGAGAAAATGATAAAAACAAATATTTTTTCCTCATCAGCAAAAGTCTGTGCTATCGATTTGAACATGAATGACTAGACTCCAGTGTTTTGAAAATAGAGGGACTCTTTTTAAGGCACTTGGTAACATGTCAGGGACCAGCTCCAACAAACATACCACTTACCAGGGTAGGAGCATGAGGATTAGAAAAATGTTAAATAGGAGGAATAGAGATAAGAAAGAATCACCAAGACCTAGGATAGTAACAAGAGAACAACTCAGGGAATACTGAATGCCAATTTGCCCGAGTTTATTTTCCATATGCTTTTATACCCCAATATAAAAAGGGGAAGAAGACAAAAGACTGGTTTAATATGATACAAAGGACAATTAGAACAGTTACTTGCTTTAATAATTGAGATACCCAGTCATTAATTCTTGAGAAAAGTATTCTGTTGTTTAGGCAGTGAACCCACCCTAGACCAAGTATCCTGAAGGTAGCCATTCACGAAGTCAAACCTCTTATTTCAAAAGAAGGAGCAGAAGTATGATCTTTAGTCAGGGTGAAGTGGATCTACCTGTGTGGGCTATCTTAATGTCAAAAAGACCAAGTAACCACACCCTAAATCAGGGTGTGTAGCCACAGCTGTTGTCAACAACTTTGAGCAAGTTAAAATTTAATGACCGTCAGACAAGGTAGACCTATTTAGGTTGGTATTTTTGGGCCTCCACAACAGTACTTTGTTTTAGCATCCTATAATAACTAAAGGAGTTATTCATTGCAGTGTTGATTGTGTTTTTATTATTCTTAGGAAAGTTATACTTAGCATTTTGTTTTGAATTATATCAGAGAGTGATAGACTTTGGAGCATTCTCTTCTGCTCAAGACTGAGGGATATTTAGAGAAGAGAGGAGATGTTGGATGACTCCAAGGAAACGGCTTCTTTCAGACACAACAGGACTGATATACATCAGAACTCGCAGGGACTGTGACAACATCTATAAGAACCGCACGGGTTCCACTCAAAACCTCAGCAATGCAAAGTAGACGCAAATTCCCATGCATCCTTACTAGGAACCTGTTTGCAATGGATAACTTCTGGGAAAGGGATAAGCCAGTTGTCACTAATGAAGTATCCCTGGTCCTATGCTCAGGAATAGTTGGAAAAAAAAAAAAAAAAAAAAAAAAAAAAAAAAAAAAAA
>NW_026067899.1:7347301-7348124 GCF_014885135.2 Alexandromys fortis
AAAAAAAAAAAAAAAAAAAAAAAAAAAAAAAAAAAAAAAAAAAAAAACCACTCCATGGTTTTTTTGTATGTTTTTATTTCATTTTTTAAAATTTTTTTACCTTATTAGTTTTTTCTTTTACTCATTTTGATTTTCATCTATTTTTGTGTGTTTTTTAAGAAAGAGAAAATGTAATGCTCTGTCTGGTCTTTTTAAGAGACAAGCATGGTGGCGCACGCCCCTTTAATCCCAGCTCTTGGGAGGCAGGCATATCTGTGTGACTTCGCGGCCAGCCTGGCCTACAAGAGCTAGTTCTAGGACAGGCCCCAAAGCTACAGAGAAAGCCTGTTTCAAAAAACCACAAAAACACACACACACACAAAAAAGAGGCAAAAAAGATAAGCCCCGCCCACTTCCTCCCCCATTGCCTTGGCTCCTCTCCTCTCCCAGGGTTTCTCTCTCTCTCTCTCTCTCTCTCTCACTCACTCAGTATGTGGCTCACCGCCTGGGACTTGCCGCCCCTCATGGTCCGCAGGCCACTCGGGAAATGGCGGCACTATTTTATCTAAACCATTACATTGGTACTGTGTGACTCTCCGTGTTCCCTCCTGCCCACTGGTGAACTGGCTGATAATGCATGGAACCCTGGGCTCGGGAACCAGGTTTCTTTACAACAGCTCTGCATTCTGTCTGCTGGAATGCCAACTTCTATGCACACCAGCAGCTTCAGTGGTGAGTTTTTCCCTTCCAGCCTCAAACCATAGCCTTCATGGCTACAGATGAGCCTTTTGCTGCTTTCCATAGCTAAACACAATACCGGACAACCCAGGGTTGCTCCTCCCAT